>NC_135981.1:5871379-5973879 GCF_053455715.1 Rhinoraja longicauda | reverse complement strand
GGAGAGGAGAGGAGAGGATGTTGCAAATGTTTGAAATTCAAGGTAGAATCCAGCTGTGAATGCACATCAGTCTGGGTGTCTGAGATGGGAACTCGGGAAACGAGAGCGGCAAAGAACCATTTTAGCCGTCGGGTTTATTCACTGATATTTGGATGGGATGGAGGTCAGCTAAAGCCAGTTCCTGCCTTGGGCAGTCAGTATCCAAAACACAGCTAGTCGCTTCGATCCAGGATCAATCGCTGTGGATGACGTAAATTGGTCTGGAAAAATCGATATGAGACCGCCTCATATATCGCTTGGGTGGCCTTCGACCCAATGGCATGACCATCGAAGTCTCCAATTTCTAGTAAAAGTCCCCAAAGCCGCTCTCTTCACCTCTCTCCCCCCCCCCCTCTCCTCCCCACCCCACCCATCCCATCCCATCCCCATCTGTTTGCAGACAGTAAATGAAATGCTTTAACTCCCCCTCCCATTCCCACACTGACCTTCCTGTCCTGGGTCTCTTCCATTGTCAGACTGAGGCCAAATGCAAATTGGAGGAACAACACCCTGGTATTTCGCTTGGGCAGCTTACAACCCAGTGGTATGAATATTGATTTCTCCAACTTCAAGTAACCCTTACATCCCCTCTCCCTCCGTCCCTCCCCCACCCTAGCCATTCATACTAGTTTCACTTTTGAGTTTCATTGTCTGTACAGCTCGTTGTCACCTAGCCCACAGCCAACAATGGACCATTGTGGGCTCCACCTTTCCTTGATCATCGTTACTTTTTGCAGATCTGTCATTCATTTGTTCTATGTACCATCTATATCTCTCGATTCCCTTTCCCTGACTCTCAGTCTGAAGAAAGGTCTCGACCCGAAATATCACCTGTTCCTTTGCTCCAGAGATGCTGCCTGACCAGCTGAGTAGCTCCAGTGCCTATCTTGGGTTTAATCCAGCATCTGCTGTTCCTTCCTACACATTTATCCTATCAAAGTACATTAGGAGACTGCAAGGAAAATTAAAAAAACAGTGGATTTAGAGAAAGAGAGAAGAAACTGAAAAGAAATGTCAAAAAGGAACATTTTTAACTTACTGTTTACATCTTTATCATCTCCAACAATATTTAAAATCTTAAGAGATGCCGCTGAAGTGATGTAACAGATAGTTTTAATGCTTGAGGACTGACAGGCGGTATTTAAATAGATATGTAGACTGAAATAAGCCAGACTTATTTTTCTAGACATTCTAATTTCTTCCTATTCAATGAATTTTGATGTTGAGAGTTGGGATTACAAAGAGTGAGAAAGAGAAAGGAAATGTAGAAGGAAATTTGTCATATAAAATTAAAAGGGAGGCAAGGATCTGTTTATACGTGCGTGGTCGGTGTCACAGTTTGGACAGCAAATGGGCGATGCGGTGGCGTGGTGTTAGAGTTGCTGTCTCACAGCGCCAGGGACCCGGGTTCGATCCTGACCATGGGTGCTGTCTGTAAGGAGTTTGTACGTTCTCCCTGTGACCCTGGATTTCTCCGGGTGCTCCCGTTTCCTCCCAAACTCCAAAGACATACAGGTTCGATAAAAATTGTAAATTTTCCCTCATCTTGCGTAGGACAGTGCTGGTGTACGGGGTGATCGCTGGTCGGCGCGGACTCGGTGGGCCGAAGGGCCTGTTTCTGCACTGTATTGCTAATCTTATCTAAGATCTAAAGCAGTGTTTTGATCATTAAGGTTACCCGTCCATTTGTCCTCACTTGAACATGCTGTTATATTTCTACATAGGCAAGTTGTTTAGGTGGAACTACACTTCCGCTAACTCTGCCAGTGATGCCATTCTAATCTCCCAATTCCACCATGATCATCATATCTACTGTGATAGTCATCGAGTCTTACAGCTTGGAAACCCCCCTTCAGCCCAACCTGCCCACACCGGTCAACATGTTCCATCTATATTAATCCCATCTGCCTGCGTTTGGCCCATATCCCCCTAAACCTGTCTAAATGTTTCTTAAACGTTGCGCTAGTACCCACATCAACTACCTCCTCTGGCAGCTCTTTCTACATACCCACCACCCTTTGTATAAAAAAACATTACCCTTCAGGTTTATATTAATGTATAAACAACAAATGCTGGAATTTATCTATCAGCTTCTGTGGAAAGAGAAACCTGCTACCATTTTGGGTCCCGATACATTAACCCTTCACGTGAAAAAGTTACCCATCAGGTTCCTATTAAATCTTCCCCCTCACGTGAAGAGACTTAGCACATCTGTGCCTACGAGAGATCTTCCTTCTTGCTGGATCCCATGGCTTCCACTACGATAAGGGTGTTACAGAATGGAATCAAGGGATATGGGGAGAAAGCAGGAACGGAGTACTGATTTTGGATGATCAGCCATGATCATATTGAATGGCAGAGCTGGCTCGAAGGGCCGAATGGACTACTCCTGCACCTATTTTCTATTTTTCAATGTCACAGTTGTGGAGCCGTCCATGCCTCTAAAGACAGGTTCTGACCCAATACGTCACCCTTCATTTTTCTCCAGAGATGCTGCCTGACCCGCTGTGTTACTCCAGCTCTTTGTGTGTGTCTATATTTGGTATAAACCAGCATCTGTAGTTCTGACTAAGACGCCATTTCCAACATTTGTTGTTTGTAGACACAAAATGCTGGAGTAATTCAGCGGGTCAGGCAACATCTCGGGAGAGAAGAAATCGGGTCGAGACTGTTGTTTGTTTTCAGTTCATGCAACGGATTTGGCCTGAATTTCACAGCTTTTACATCACCGCTAAACCAGACTGACTCTCAATTTGCATATCACCATGGTGTCTTTTTGTGTATCAACTAGTATCAGCAGGAAAATAACTGCAGATGCTGGTACAAATCGAAGGTATCACAAAATGCTGGAGTAACTCAGCGGGTCAGGCAGCATCTCAGGAGAGAAGGGAATGGGTGACGTTTTGGGTCGAGACCCTTCTTCAGACTAGTCGGGGAAAGGGAAACGAGGGATATAGACAGTGTTGCCTATTTCCTTTATCATCGTTACTTTTTTGACATCTTTCATTCTTTTGTTCTATATTTCTCTACATCACTGTCTATATCTCTCGTTTCCTTTTCCCTTTCCCCCAACTAGTCTGAAGAAGGGTCTCGACTCGAAAAGTCACCCGTTCCTTCTCTCCTGAGATGCTGCCTGACCCGCTGAGTTACTCCAGCACTTTGTGATACCGTCCACTAGTATCTGCAGATTTTGTTTCTACATTTTGACTGCTCCACTGCAAAATCTCCGCAAGCTTTGCCTACTTTGAGGAAGTCTTCCTCTCTCTGGCGGGGGGTTTGTGAGACCCTCTCTCACTGCTCGCCCTTTGAGATTCATGCTGCCCTCTGGCTCCACATCCATGTTTTGAGTTCAGTTTACTGTCACGTGTACCGAGGTACAGTGAAAAGCTTTTGTTGCGTGCTAACCAGTCAGCGGAAAGACAACACATGATTACAATCGAGTCATTCACAGTGTACAGATACATGATAAAGGGAATTACATAAGTAACGTTTAGTGCAAAATAAAGCCAGTAACGTTTAGTCAAAGATAGTCTGGGGATCTCCAATGAGGTAGATAGTAGTTCAGGACTGCTCTCTGGTTGTGGTAGAATGGTTCAGCTGCCTGATAACAGCTGGGAAGACACTGCCCCCGAATGTGGGACACAGGTAGCTTCCACAGCCACATGTGTTTCCTCAACTCTTGCCTACGCCGCCATCTTGTGCCTCGTGGCATCCAACAAAAGAGTCTGAAGAGGGGTCCCGACCCAAAACGTCACCTATTCACGTTCTCCAGGGATGCTGCCTGACTCACTGTGTTCTTGCATATCACCATGGTGACTCTGGCCTCAGCCTGCCAGAGATGTTCCCCAAGTTCCTTTCATCCCTCCCCATCCTCTTTACAACTTTGGTCTAACTTGTTTACTCCCTAGAAGGCAGACACAAAAGGCTGGAGTAACTCAGTGGGACGCTGCCCGAAGCGTCACCTATTTCTTTTCCCTAGGAATGCTGCCTGACCCGTTGAGTTGAGTTTAGAGATACAGTGCAGAAACAAGCCCTTTTTGGCCAACTAAGTCCATGCCAATCAGCGATCCCTGCACACTAACACATCTTACACCTGGGACAATTTACAATTAAACCAAGCCAATTAACCTACAAACCTGTGTGTCGTTGGAGTGTGGGAGGAAACCAGTGCACTTGGAGAAAACCCACGCAGGTCACGGGGAGAACGTACAAACTCCGTGCAGACAGCGCCCGTAGTCAGCATTGAACCCGGGTCTCTGGCGCTCAGCCACTCTACCACTGTGCCACCGGGCAGCCCTAGAAAGAGCCTAGAGTTATTCCAGCCTTTGGTTTAAACCAGCATCTGCAGTTCCTCCAAACACATTTTCATTTCTCACTATTCACGTTCAGATGAAAGGTCTTTGGCCTGACATGATGACTGTTTCTCTGAGTGTTTCCAGTATTTCCTGTTTCGATTTCAGATTTCCAGCAGCTGTAGGTTTTGATTTTCACGGAATGGTATCTGACGTGTTTAACAACCTGCTGGCAAATTATGATCAGTAAGAATGATCTTTTTTTCTAACAAGCAGTTAATCTATAATTGAAACAATTTTAATCAGCAGATAAAGCTTCAGAAATAACTTTGATTGTTCTCACCACATTTTGTTGCTATGTGTTTCGCGGCATTGGAGATAGTTATTTTAAGTAACTTTTCTGCTGCTTTCTAGATTTGGCACAATTATTCATTGAGTCTGACAGTCAAACAGCACAGAAACAGAAAGTTAAGATCATTACCAGGTAGCAGGGTGGCACAGCGATGGAGTTGCTGCCTTACAGGGCTTACAGTGCCAGAGACCCGGGTTCGATCCTGACTCTGCTTGCTGTCTGTAAGGAGTTGGCACATTCGCCCCGAGACCACGTGGGTTTTCCCCGAGATCTTTGGTTTCGCCCCACAATCCAAAGACATACAGGTTTGTAGAAACATAGAAACATAGAAACATAGAAAATAGGTGCAGGAGTAGGCCATTCGGCCCTTCGAGCCTGCACCGCCATTCAATATGATCATGGCTGATCATCCAACTCAGTATCCCGTACCTGCCTTCTCTCCATACCCCCTGATCCCTTTAACCACAAGGGCCACATCTAACTCCCTCTTAAATATAGCCAATGAACTGGCCTCAACTACCTTCTGTGGCAGAGAATTCCACAGATTCACCACTCTCTGTGTGAAAAGAAACTTTCTCATCTCGGTCCTAAAAGACTTCCTCCTTATTCTTAAACTGTGACCCCTTGTTCTGGACTTCCCCAACATCGGGAACAATCTTCCTGCATCTAGCCTGTCCAACCCCTTAAGAATTTTGTAAGTTTCTATAAGATCCCCCCTCAATCTTCTAAATTCCAGCAAGTACAAGCCGAGTCTATCCAGTCTTTCTTCATATGAAAGTCCTATGACTTTCATATGGTTAATTGGCTTGGTATAAATGTAAATTGTCCCTAGTGTGTGTAGGATAGTGTTAATATACGGGGATTGCTGGTCGGTGCGGACTCGGTGGGCCAAATGGACCCTGTATCTTAACTAAACTAAAGTAAAATAAACCATTCGTCACAGGAGCAGAATTAGGCCATCAAGTAGCGCAGCGGTAGAGTTGCTGCTTTACAGCGAATGCAGCGCCGGAGACTCAGGTTCGATCCTGACTACTGGGTGCTGCACTGTAAGGAGTTTTGTACGTTCTCCCCGTGACCTGCGTGGGTTTTCTCCGAGATCTTCGGTTTCCTCCCACACTCCAAAGACGTACAGGTATGTAGGTTAATTGGCTGGGTAAATGTAAAAATTGTCCCTAGTGGGTGTAGGATAGTGTTAATGTACGGGGATCGCTGGGCGGCGCGGACTTGGTGGGCCGAAAAGGCCTGTTTCCGCGCTGTATATATATGATATGATATGATAAGTCTGCCCTACCATTCAATCATGGCCGATCTGTTTTTCCCTCTCAACTCCATTTTCTTGCCTTCTCCCCATAACTTTTGACACCCTTAATAACCAAGAACCTATTAATCTCCACCTTAAAAATCCCCAATAACTTGGCCTGCAAATGGCAATGAATTCCAGATTCATCAGTCATCACCTTCTGGCTAGAGAAATTCCTCATCTCCGTTCTGAAAGTACAGTATGTCCTTTTATTCTGAGGCTGTGCCCTCTGGTCCCAGGCTCTCCCACGAGTAGAAACATCCTCTCCACATCCACTCTATCTAGGCCTCTCACTCTTCGGTAGGTTTTAATGAGATTCCCCCTCATTCTTCTTAACTCCAGCGAGTACAGGCCCAGAGCCATCAAATGTTCATCGTAAGTTGATCATTTGGATGGTTCTGGGCCAACAGACCATCCCCGGGATCATTCTCGTAAACCTCCTCTGGGCCTCTCCAATGCCAGGACATCCTTCCTCAGATATAGGGCCCTGCAAGTTAAGTCCAGTAGATTTCCACTGATTACCAAGCATGGACATACTCTGATCCTGCACGTAATCCTTTTTATTCTCCCCACATTCCCATTAACCCCGTCAAATCCATCATGTAACTACACACGAGGGGCAATTTGCAACAGCCAATTAACATACAAACCTGCACATTTTGGGAGCAGCATAATCAAGGACGAGTCGCACCCAGGCCACTCCCTCGTGCCCCTCTCCCATCAGGCAAAAGGTACAGAAGTGTGAAAACGCACACCTCCAGATTTAGGGACAGTTTCTTCCCAGCTGTTATCAGGCAACTGAACCATCCCACCACAACCAGAGAGCAGTGCTGAACTACTATCTACCTCTTTGATGAACCCTCAGACTATCCTTGACCGGACTTTGCTGGCTTTACCTTGCACTAAACGCTATTCCCTTATCATGTATCTCTACACTGTAAATAGATTGATTGTAATCACGTATGGTCTTTCTGCTGGCTGGTTCGCACACAACTAAAGGCTTTTCACTGTTGTCTGTTTTAAGAACCGAACTTTAACACTAAACTGAAATGGAAACTGGAGACCCAGAGAGAATCTACTTCTCCCAGCGAGAACATGCAAAGCCCATGCAGGCAACACCGGAAGTCAGGATTGAACTTGGCTCTCTGGTGATACGAGGCTGCAGCTTAACACTGCATCACGGTGCTTCCCCCCGGAACACCTCTCGATCTGCCGCTCCGCTGTTCTACCCCTCCTCTCAGTCCGTTTTTCTTGTTCTCTGATCTATTTTTACATTTTCCTTTCTATTTAAATCCTGCCGGAACAATAAACAGGAAAATAAAATCATAAATGGAGGCAGCGGAGAGGAACACTGTGGAAAAACCAAACGCAGAAAAAATAACTTGAAAGGGCTGAGGGACCTAAACTGGTCTCAGTTGAAATAGGCAGCTCCTTGGCAACCAGTCAACAAGACAGTCGGCATTCCAGGGGTGCGTAACAAAGGATGTGTTTGTGGGCTGAAAGTATGGTTTTTAGTTTAGTTTAGAGAAACAGGCCCTCTGCCCACTGAGTCCGCACCGACCAGCGATCCCCGCTCACTAACACAAGCCAGCACACACTAGAGACAATTTACACTTATACCAAATATGCAGACCCAAGCCAATTAATCTACAGACCTGCACGTCTTTGGAGTGTGGGAGGAAACCGAAGATCTCGGAGAAAACCCACGCAGGTCACGGGGAGAACGTACAAACTCCGTACAGACAGCACCCGTGGACGGGATCGAACCCGGGTCTCCAGCACTGCATTCGCTGAAATGCAGCAACTCTACCGCTGCGCCACCGTGCTGCAACACTTCATTTTGTATTTCATATTCCCATTTGACATAGAAGAAGACCATTCAGCCCATTGAGTTTATGGCTGTTCTCAGTGTAATCCCATCATAAATTAATGTGATAGGAGCAGAATTAGGCCATTCGTCCCATCAAGTCTACTCCGCCATTCAATCATGGCTGATCTGTCTCTCCCTCTCAACCCCATTCTCCTGCCTTCTCCGCGTCACCCCTGACACACTTACTAATCAAGAATCTATCAATCTCTGCCTTAAAAATATCCATTGATGGCCTCCACAGCCTTCTGTGGGAATGAATTCCACAAATTCACCACCCTCTGATTAAAGAAATTCCTCCTCATCTCCTTTCCAAAGGAACATCCTTTTATTCTGAGGCTGTGCCCTCTGGTCCTAGGTTCTATTCTTTCACTTACGACTGCACTGACCTCCTTTTACCCCTGGTGGAGGGGTAGACCTCACAGCCCTTGACAATAGCACATTGCACTGGCTACAGCGCCTGGAGGGTGTTACATAATTTCTGCTGCCTCAAACGCAAGAAGAAGAGGAAGACTTACCTCCTGGTAATTTATTTGCAAACACTCATTAAATCAGGCAGCAACTCTACTACTGGCTGCAGTGCTGCCCCTAATTTTTAGGTTCATAATTCATAAGTTATAGGAGCAGAATAAGGCCATTCGGCCCATCAAGTCTACTCCGCCATTCAATCATGGCTGAGCTGTCTTTCCCTCTCAACCCCATTCTCCTGCCTTCTTCCCATAACCCCTGACACCCGCACTAATCAAAGTTTAGGTTTATCATTGCCACATGTACCAAGGTACATGAAAAGTTTTATTTTACACCCTGGACATCAAATCAGATAATACTACACATAAATACAATCAAGCCATACTCAAGTACGATAGGTGGAACGAAGGAGAAGGTTACAAGTGCAGAATATAGTTCTCAGCATTGTAGCGCATCAGTTCCACAGACCAAGTCCAGTGTCCACATTGGAGTAGATGTGAATGGGACAGTTACCCTAGCTTATGGAAGGACAGTTCCGAAGCCGGATAACAGTGCAGAAAAGGTTGTGTGGTGAAATAAGACTAACTGCTCCTAACCATATTGAGATTGGTTGTATCATTGATCCCAAGTGAGATGAAATAGTACAATCTTCCTCTGATAAATTCTCATTTACTTTGTATTTTCTTTTTTAACTGCACCTCTGGTTCACCATGTACGTACTTTCAGCGCCTGATTTCAGCCACGCTATTTTGGGTGAGCACCCACCCAGAAACCAAGTCTTATAACCACAGGAAAGGAAAGAGTGAGAGAGAGAGAGACAATGAGAGAGTCAACTAGGCAGTTCCCTTCATCTCAAGGCAGTCAAGCAAGTCATGCATCCAGCTATTTGACTAAAAGAGGCGCATAGCATAAGAAACAAAGGAACTCAACAGAAAAATAACCGATCAAAGTGGGTTAATAACCACTCAGTGAAAATACTTAAGTGAATAAGAAATTATTCACCACATCAAAACCCACATCCCTTTAGTAGTTTCTCAGCATAATATCCAATTAGAATTAAATGCTTTCAAATTCTCCACCCTTTCTTACTCATTTTGTTGGATAGAGTCATAGAGTGATACTGTGTGGAAACAGGCCCTTCGGCCCAACTTGCCCAAACCAACCAACAATGTCCCAGCTACACTAGTCCCACCTGCCCTTGTTTGGTCCATATCCCTCCAAACCTGTCCTATCCATGTAACTGTCTAACTGTTTCTTAAACGATGGGATAGTCCCAGCCTCAACTACCTCATCTGGCAGCTTGTTCCATTCAACCACCACCCATTGTGTGAAAATGTTACCCCTCAGATTCCTATTATTTTTGTTCCCCTTCACCTTGAACCTATGTCACCTGGTCCTCGATTCCCCTACTCTGGGCAAGAGACTCTGTGCATCTACCCGATCTATTCCTCTCATGACTTTGTACACCTCTATAAGATCACCCCTCATTCTCCTACGCTCCAAGGAATAGAGACCCAGCCTACTCAACCTCTCCCTGTAGCTCACACCCTCTAGTCCTGGCAACATCCTCGTAAATCTTTTCTGAACCCTTTCAAGCTTAATAATATCTTTCCTATAACATGGTGCCCAAAACTGAACACAATATTCTGAATGCGGACACCAACGTCTTATACAACTGCAACATGACCTCTCAACTTCTATACTCAATACTCTGACTGATGAAGGCCAATGTTCCAAAAGCCTCTTTGACCACCTTATTTACCTGCGACTCAACGTTCAAGGTACCATGCACCTGCACTCCTAGATCCCTCTGTTTGCCAAAACTCCCCAGAGGCCTATCATTCACTTTGTAGGTCCTGCCCTTGTTAGACATCGCAAAATGCAACACCTCACACTTCTCTGTATCACATTCCATGAACCATTCCTCAGCCCACCTGGCCAATCGATCCAGATCCTGCTGCAATCTTTCACAACCATCTTCGCTATATGCAAAACCACTCACATTTGATGATACCAAATATGTACTATGTTCAAGAAGGATTAAGGGATTCCTTTCAATATCTGGTTTTAATTTACTGGTCGTTGTTTGACATTTATGGTTCTGCCATCTATTATATTAATGCAATATCGAGGATTTACCGCTGGTAGCCCCCTGGCATTTTATTTACCTCAGCAATATTCCCTTTCTGGCCTGCTGAGGATGGATGTATTTTCTTTTAATCTATATACTAAAACTCTCGTTTGTTATCTTGTTTGTGACTGAACTTCAGCCAAAACGGTACACGATTGCGCAACAATTTTAGACCCACCTTACTCACTGTCATCACTTTAATGGTAAAAATTGTAGTTTTATTGAAATTGGTGTTATATTTTTTAAGTTATTCACATTTTTAAGTTTAAATATATCTCCTACGGAGGGAGGGAAGGGGAGGAGGGAGGATAATGGGGGTTGCGGGGAATGGAGTGGGGGGGAAAGGGGAGGGGGAGAGGGGAGGGGGAGAGGGGAGGGGGAGAGTGGAGGGGGGAGAGGGGAGGGGGAGAGGGGAGGGGGAGAGTGGAGGGGGGAGAGGGGAGGGGGGGAGAGGGGAGGAGAGGGGAGGGGGGAGGGGGAGGAGAGGGTGCTGCACCAATGTAGGAGAGGTTTGGGCCCAACGGGTCCACTTGGTCTAGTCCTAGCTAAATGCTCAAATACCAAAATGCTCCTCGCTAAATGCTCAAACTACCCCCCAACAATTTGGCATCACCCTTGTTGCTTATATTTAGCCATTTACCTCGTTCGACATGATTTGATATGTCAACGAATACCCTTGTGTACCGCTACAGTTCTTCTGTTGAAAGACTGGAGCGACTAGGCTTGTATACACTGGAATTTAGAAGGATGAGAGGGGATCTTATCAAAACGTATAAGATTATTAAGGGGTTGGACACGTTAGAGGCAGGAAACATGTTCCCAATGTTGGGGGAGTCCAGAACCAGGGGCCACAGTTTAAGAATAAGGGATAGGCCATTTAGAACGGAGATGAGGAAAAACTTTTTCAGTCAGAGAGTTGTGAATCTGTGGAATTCTCTGCCTCAGAAGGCAGTGGAGGCCAATTCTCTGAATGCATTCAAGAGAGAGCTAGATAGAGCTCTTAAGGATAGTGGAGTCAGGGGGTATGGGGAGAAGGCAGGAACGGGGGTACTGATTGAGAATGATCAGCCATGATCACATTGAATGGCGGTGCTGGCTTGAAGGGCCGAATGGCCTCCTCCTGCACCTATTACAGTATAGCAAAGGGGATTACAGAGGCATGAGGCAGGAGTTGGCCAAAATTGACTGGAAGGAGGCCCTAGCAGGGAAGACTGTGGAACAGCAATGGCAGGTATTCCTGGGAATAATGCAGAAGTTGCAGGATCAATTTATCCCAAAGAGGAGGAAAGATTCTAAGGGGAGTAAGAGGCACCCGTGGCTGACAAGGGAAGTCAAGGACAACATAAAAATAAAAGGGAAGAAGTATAACATAGCAAAGAAGAGTGGGAAGCCAGAGGATTGGGACTCTTTTAAAGAGCAACAGAAGATAACGAAAAAGGCAATACGGGGAGAAAAGATGAGGTACGAGGGTAAACTAGCCAATAATATAAAGGAGGATAGTAAAAGCTTTTTTAGGTATGTGAAGAGGAAAAAAACAGTCATGGCAAATGTGGGTCCCTTGAAGACAGAAGCAGGGGAATTTATTATGGGGAACAAGGAAATGGCAGACGAGTTGAACCGGTACTTTGGATCTGTCTTCACTGAGGAGGATACAAACAATCTCCCAGATGTTCTAGTGGCCAGAGATCCTAGGGTGACAGAGGAACTGGAGGAAATCCACATTAGGCAGGAAAAAGTTTTGGGTAGACTAATGGAACTCAAGGCTGATAAATCCCCAGGGCCTGATGGTCTGCATCCCAGGGTGCTTAAGGAGGTGGCTCTAGAAATTGTGGACGCATTAGTGATTATTTTCCAATGTTCTATAGATTCCGGGTCAGTTCCTGTGGATTGGAGGGTAGCTAATGTTATCCCACTTTTCAAGAAAGGAGGGAGAGAGAAAACGGGAAATTATAGACCAGTTAGTCTGACATTAGTGGTGGGGAAGATGCTGGAGTCAATTATACAAGATGAAATTGCGGAGCATTTGGATCGCAGTAACAGGATCGTTCCGAGTCAGCATGGATTTACGATGGGGAAATCGTGCTTGACTAATCTACTGGAATTTTTTGAGGATGTAACTAGGAAAATTGACAGGGGAGAGCCAGTGGATGTGGTGTACCTCGACTTTCAGAAAGCCTTCGACAAGGTCCCACATAGGAGATTGGTGGGCAAAATTAGAGCACATGGTATTGGAGGTAGGGTACTGACATGGATAGAAAGTTGGTTGACAGACAGAAAGCAAAGAGTGGGGATAAATGGGTCCCTTTCAGAATGGCAGGCAGTGACTAGTGGGGTACCGCAAGGCTCGGTGTTGGGACCGCAGCTATTTACAATATACATCAATGACTTGGATGAAGGGATTAAAAGTACCATTAGCAAATTTACCGATGATACAAAGCTAGGTGGCAGTGTGAACTGTGAGGAAGATGCTATGAGGTTGCAGGGTGACTTGGACAGGTTGTGTGAGTGGGCGGATGCATGGCAGATGCAGTTTAATGTGGATAAGTGTGAGGTTATCCACTTTGGTGGTAAGAATAGGAAGGTAGATTATTATTTGAATGGTGTCAAGTTAGGAAAAGGGGACGTACAACGTGATCTGGGTGTCTTAGTGCATCAGTCACTGAAAGGAAGCATGCAGGTACAGCAGGCAGTGAAGAAAGCCAATGGAATGTTGGCCTTCATAACAAGAGGAGTTGAGTATAGGAGCAAAGAGGTCCTTCTGCAGTTGTACAGGGCCCTAGTGAGACCGCACCTGGAGTACTGTGTGCAGTTTTGGTCTCCAAATTTGAGGAAGGATATTCTTGCCATTGAGGGCGTGCAGCGTAGGTTTACTAGGTTAATTCCCGGAATGGCGGGACTGGCATATGTTGAAAGACTGGAGCGACTAGGTTTGTATACACTGGAATTTAGAAGGATGAGAGGGGATCTTATCGAAACGTATAAGATTATTAAGAGGTTGGATATGTTAGAGGCAGGAAACATGTTCCCAATGTTGGGGGAGTCCAGAACCAGGGGCCACAGTTTAAGAATAAGGGGTAGGCCATTTAGAACAGAGATGAGGAAAAACTTTTTTAGTCAGAGAGTTGTGAATCTGTGGAATTCTCTGCCTCAGAGGGCAGTGGAGACCAATTCTCTGAATACATTCAAGAGAGAGCTAGATAGAGCTCTTAAGGATAGCGGAGTCAGGGGGTATGGGGAGAAAGCAGGAACGGGGTACTGATTGAGAATGATCAGCCATGATCACATAGAATGGCGGTGCTGGCTCGAAGGGCCGAATGGCCTACTCCTGCACCTATTGTCTATTGTCTATTGTCTATTGTCTACTGTCTACAGGTGTACGGTAGAGAGCACATTGACCACTTGTAGCATGGACTGGTTGTCAACTTGAATGTCCAGAATTCAAGGAGATTACAGAGAGAGGTAGACACTACCTGGTCCCTCATGGATACTGACCTTCCCACCATCAAAGGGATCGACAGGAGGTGCTACCTCAAAAAGGCAGCCAGCATCAGAAACCCACGCCACCCTGCCCACGCACTTATTTCACTCCTGCCATCAAGCAGAAATTACAGGAGTCTGAAAACAGTGACCACCAGTTCAAGAAGAGCTTCCACCCAACAACAACCATTCTCCCTCTCTTCGCTGTGCAGCACCTGGATTCACACCCATTTCTCCCCCTTCTCCCTCTGCTTCCACCTATGTTTCTTTACCTGGCTTCACGATTCATGCCTCTTCTATCCTTGTCTTTTCACCTCTGCCTTTGTCGGCCTTCTGCCTATCACAAACTTCCCTCACCTGTCTCCGCCCATCACCCCGCAGGTTTGTCCTGCTGCTTCTCCTCTCTTCCAGCTATCTGCCCCTTACGACAATCAGTCTGAACAAAAGGTCCCGACCCTGAAATGTCACCTATCCATGTTCTCAAGAGATGCTGTCTGAAACACTGAGTTTATCCAGCACTTTGTATCTTTTTGTAAACCAGGGTCTACAATTCCGTGTATCTGCTCTTGAACACTATGCAACATTAACCTCACCTATGAACAATGGACTTCTTGGTTTCAACTAAGGACTTTGGGCTCTTTTCTGTGAGCATAGAAACATAGAAAATAGGTGCAGGAGTAGGCCATTCGGCCCTTCGAGCCTGCACCGCCATTCAATATGATCATTGCTGATCATCCAGCTCAGTAACCTGTACCTGCCTTCTCATAATGAATTTTTATTAAATATTATCATATCATATCATATATATACAGCCGGAAACAGGCCTTTTCGGCCCACCAAGTCCGTGCCGCCCAGCGATCCCCGTACATTAACACTATCCTACACCCACTAGGGACAATTTTTACATTTACCCAGCCAATTAACCTACATACCTGTACGTCTTTGGAGTACAGGTATCTACGTGTATTATGTTTACAGGGCTGTTAGGCTGCGAGAAGTAAGAGTTTCATTATTCAGTGTATATGACAATTAAAAGCATTTGCACTTCGCACATGTGGCAATAATATACGGTATGGTGGCACGGCGGTAGAGTTGCTGCTTACAACGCTAGAAACCTGGGTTCAATCCTGGCTACGACTGCTGTCTTTACGGAGTTTGTACGTTTGCCCCATGACCTGCGTGGGATTTTTCCGGGTAGTCCAGTTTCTTCCCACACGCCAAAGATGTACAGGTTTGTAGGCCATCTGGCTTGGTATAATTGTAAAATGTCCCTCGTGTGTGCATGATAGTGTTAGTGTGCGGGGATCGCTGGTCGGTGCGGACTCGGTGGGCCGAAGGGCCTGTTTCCACGCTGTATCTCTAAACTAAACTAAACTAAACTAAACTAAAATAAAAGCACAATTGAACCATTGAACCATGAGAAGCAGTTAAATGCAACTAGTGGGAAAGAATCAAGCAAGCCTTCAGGTGCAGGGAACTGCGGATGTTCTGAAACTAGAATGGAACCGCAAAGGCTGGTTCTGTCCCACAAAACCCACAACTCTAGAAATCAACCGATACATCCTTTTAGTTTAGGAAAAGCATAGGGTATGCTTCAAACTACCATCTTTTTTAGTTTAGGTATACAGCGCGGAAACAGGCCCTTCAGCCCACCGAGCCCACTATCCTACACACCAGGGACAATTTACAATTTTACCGAAGCCAATTAACTTACAAACCTGTATGCTTTTGGAGTGTGAGGGGAATCCAAAGATCTTGGAGAAAACCCACGCAGGTCACAGGGAGAACGTACAAACTCCGTACAGACAGCACCCGTAGCCAGGATCGAACGTGGGTCTCTGGGTACTCTACTGCTACAACACCATGGTAGAGGCAACAACTGGTCTTGGTCACATGGTCAACCGCCCACATGGTCTTGTGAGACTCTATTATGAAGACATTTTTTATTTAATAAAATAAAACTTTAATAAACCTGCTTTGAATCCGTAATGCCACGCAGCAAATATTTTGAGGAAAAAATGCTCTTCACAGAAAGGTGATCTAAGACTCACATTTATATAACAATAACTTGCAGCAGAGGCTGCTTACATCAGCTTGCAGGATGATTTCTTAACATTGCTATTTCTGAAAGAATTGTTCATGGCTTTGCTGTGAATCGTGACCAAGAGAGGTGTTTTTTTTCTCTCCTCCATCATTATGTAACAGTCAGCAGGTTGCCATTCCTTCAGTTGGCAGACGCTGGATCACTGCCTGTGTCCGACAGTAACGAGGAGGATTGGAAAAAAAAAGAAGAGGGGATTGAACAAGAGAGTTTGGGTTTTAACAAGCTGCAGACTAACAGGAGTCAAACAGGTAAGAAATCCTAATTAGATGTCCGTAAGCAAGAAAGAGTGTGTGTAGGATATTGTTAATGTGCGGGGATCGCTGGGCGGTGCAGACTCGGTGGGCCGAAGGGCCTGTTTCCGTGCTGTATCTCTAAATCTAAATCTAAAGTCTCTTGCCTTGGTCTCTGGTATCACAAAATGCTGGAGTAACTCAGCAGGTCAGGCAGCATCTCAGGAGAGAAGGAATGGGTGATGTTTCGGGTCGAGACCCTTCTTCAGACTTCAGACTTGCCTTGGTCTCTCGTCTCTAAAGTCTCTACCTTGAAGGAAATGAGAATTGAGTGATTTAAAGATTCTGGGTCAAATGGCATCAAGCTTAGACTTTCAGTGCGTGCAGATTGTAGAAATTGAGCGGAGATTGAAGAGGCAATACTCGGTTTCCGTCCTCACGAGTTGTCATTTGGAGGGAAAAGCCGGAGGAGGCAAAGAATTGGGATTTGATGGCCCCAACTATGGATACTTAAATCCTCAGAATGGAAAGGGCGACTGATGGAATTATGGTTTGGAGGTTCGGATAAACAATGTACACAAGTGTGAGACAAGAGGTCACAATTACAATATCTGGCTACAAACACGATGATATGGTTTGGCGTAAGGCATTATTTATAAATTAGAGCAATTAGGCAGTGATCAATCCAATATTTCTGATGTGGCATGTGTGATGTAGACTCTTTGCGATTCTTATTTGGACGATAACTGAGCTTCAGAGCCTGGGTTATAGCTGTTTGTGTAGGAGGGAACCGCAGATGCTGGTTTACACCAAAGATTGACACAAAATGCTGGAGTAACTCAGCGGCATCTCTGGAGAGAAGGAATGGGTGATGTTTTTGTGTCGAGACCTTCTCCAGTTTGCTTGCAATAAATAAGATCAACAAATTAAGATGCCCACCGCAGTGAGAGGTTGGGTAGGCTCGGACCCCACTTCTTGGAGCACAGGAGGTTGAGGGGCAATGTCACAGACGCGTATAAAAGCACGAGGGGAATAGATAGGATGAATGCACAGTCTTTTTCCCAGGGTAGGGAAATCAAGAACTAACAGGTATAGGTTTAAGATGGGGGGGGGTGGGGTTTAAGAGGTACCAAAGGAGCAACATTTTCACAGTGACGTTGGTGGTTATATGGAACAAGTTGCCCGAGGAAGTCGTTGAGGCTGGTACAATAACATCATTTACAAGACATGGATGGAAATGGTTTTGAGAGATTTGGGCCAAACATTGGTAAATGGGATAACTTAATTAAAAGGAACTGCAAATGTGGATTTATTCCACAGATAGACACAAAGTGCTGGAGTAACTCAGTAGATCAGGCAGCATCTCTGGAGAAAAGGAATAGGTCTCGTTTCGTGTTGGGACCCTTCTTCAGACTGAAGAAGGGTTCCGATTTGAAATGTCTCCAGAGATGCTGCCTGATGTATTGAGTTGGTAATTGGGACTCACTTAGATAGTGTATCAAGGTCAGCATGGATGAGTTGGGCCGAAGGGCCTGCTTCCTTGCAGCATGACACTATGATTCTAACAACCTGCATTGACAGAGTAACTTTAATGTACTTTGTCCTGAGATGCTTTAAACAGAATCTAACAATAAAATGCAAATTAAATTATATAATACATCAGGTGAACAATAGTTTATTCTAAACTCATGTTCCTTGAGTGAGATATTAAACCTGCAAAGGGGAATATTAAAGATTTTATGGCACCATTCACAGAGGTGACCGGAGATTGGCACATTACATTCTTCTCTTAATCATCATTAAAATCAGATATAAATGTTCATTGTTACATAAATGGTATGTAGACTGTTTGCTGCATCGAGCAAAGAGGCGAAATAATTTGGGGATGTTTCTGAGAGATCACAATACATTTATATAAATGCAAATTATTTCTACAAATTGAGCTTCATCTCAACAAATATCAGGCGCTTGAACACTCCAAACACCAACTAAACTATGAAATATGAACTGTCTTGGTTGCACTTGGAACTTTGGGCTTTCGTTTTGCACTAATATTGTTTAAAAAAAAATTATATAACAATTGTTTGTTTACCATGTTATGCATGTACAGACCTGTTATGCTGTTACGAGTGAGAAGTTCATTATACTGTTTTTGATGCATATGACAATTGAACATTCTTGACTTTTGACAGTGAGATCACAGTCCATCTAATTCCTCATCCTACTCTCACTCTGACCTCTCGGTTTTTTGGCCTCTGGTGCAGTCACAGTAACACCCCATACCAGCTTGAAGAACAGCACCTCACCTCCCACCTGGGCACCTGCAGCCTTTTGGACTCTGTATAGAATTCTACAATGAAAGGCACAAAGTGCTGGGCCAACTCAGAGGGTCAGGCAACATCCCTGGAAAACATGGATAGGTGACGTTTCAGGTCGGGAGCCTTCTTCAGATTGGAGAAGTTGTCCCAATCCGAAATGTCACCTATCCATGTTCTCCAGGGATGCTGCTTGACCCACTGAGTTACTCCAGCATTTTATACCTTTCCTTGGTAAGCCAGCACCTGCGTTTCCTTGGTTCCACATTAACTTCTACCATTTCAGATAGCTTGATTTCTGTTCCGGTACCAGTCAAACATTTACATTATTATTCCAGCTTGTTCTTTTTTTCTTTAATTCACTCTAAGAGTAGAAGACATACCCAGCCTGACCTACTGGTCTTGTCTTTAAACTTTAGAGTTTGGACTTCACTTCAGACTTCAAAGATACAGCATGTAAACAGGCCCTTCAGCCAACCGAGTCTGCCCGTAGTCAGGATCGAACCCGGGTCTCCGGCGCTGTAAGGGAGAAACTCTACCGCTGCGCCACCCTGCCGCCACTTGTCCTCCTGCACTGCATTCGCAACTCCCACTTTTATTTTGTCTCGGTTCTTAAGTCTATATTCTTATTCTCTGACTGCTCCCGTTCACTCAATGGGCAGCTAATGTTGTTTGCAGCTTATTCCCATGGTCACCTATCAAATACGTCCCAGAATCCTCCCTGCAATGTTGTAAGAGTCTTTTGTTTCCTTTTCTGACCTGAAAGATTAACTCTATTGCTCATCCCACTGAGCATTTTACCATTCTCTGTTTTAGGTTTAGATTTTTTTTTTGATTTTCACTCACCTGTTCCTTTGGTATACCTGGCACCCTCAATCATATGTTAATAAATCAACAATGCTACTATATGTCATAGATAAACATAAAGTGCTGGCGCAACTCAGTGGGTCAGGCAGCATCTCTGGAGGAAAAGAATGGGTGACATCACCAATCCTTTTCCTCCAAAGATGCTGCCTGACCCGTTGGTAGACCCACTTTGCGTCTATCTTTGTTTAGTTGTCGTTTAGTTTAGAGACATAGCACGGAAACAGGCCCTTCGGCCCACCGAGTCCACACCGACCAGCGATCCCCGCACATTAACACTATCCTACACGAGGGGCAATTTACATTTATACCAAGCCAATTAACCTACAAGCCTGCACGTCTTTGGAGTGTGGGAGGAAACCAAAGATCTCGGAGAAAACCCACTCGGTCACGGGGAGAACGTACAAACTCCGTACAGACAGCACCCGTAGTCAGGATAGAACCCGGGTCTCTGGCACAGCAAGTGCTGTAAGGCAGCAACTCGTCCGCTGCCCCACCATGTCACCCATTTGGTATAAACCAGCATCTGCAGTTCCTTGTTTCTACTCTATCTCATGTTACATTGTGCTGTTCAACTATATTGGATACTCTACACATGCAAGGAGAAGGGGAGGCGGGCGTGCTTATTAATTGGCATCTTGGTCTGCAGGAAGAATATGAGGTATGCGTGAAGCAAGGCAACAGCAGCGATCATGGAAGAAGAGGAACAGGCTTTTGAGGTGGGATTCGTATTTCTGATATTGCATTCCTCCTCAGGGTCTCTAACAACATACCCATGTGCTTGCATTCTTTTCTCTCGGTCCCTGAGGCATCAGAAACCTGCACAATGGCTACCTCCACCCTTCAATGAAACTAGCTGCAACACCACGAAAATTGCACCAAAAGGCATTTTGCACGGAATCAGGTGAATTTGTCCCTGCTGATCAAAGTGCCTACCTGAACTAGTCCCACCTGTCAGCATTCAGCCCATATCGAAGATAGACACACAATACTGGAGTAACTCAGCTGGTCAGGCAGCATCTCCGGAGAAAAGACATAAGTAATGTTTCAGGTCGAGTCCCTTCTTCAGACAGGTCTAAAGAAGGGTTTCGTCCCGAAACGTCACCTATTCTTTTTCTCCAAAGATGCTGCCTGACCCGCTGAGTTACTCCAGCATTTTGAATCTATCTTTGGTGTAAACCAGCATCTGCTGTTCCTTGTTTCAACGTAAACTTTAGTTGCAAGATGTAACATTGAAGTCCAATAGAGTCCGATTGAGGATAGTTCATAGGTCTCCATTGAGGTAGATGGGAGATCAGGACTGCACTCCAGGTGATGAGAAGATGGTTCAGTTGTTGATAACAGCTGGGAAGAAATTCTCCCTGAATCTGGATGTATGTGTTTTCAAACTTCTGTGCCAATTGGCCGATGGGAAAACGGAGAAGAGGGAGTGACTGGGGTGAGACTGGTCCTTGATAATACTGAATTTGTATAGCACATTTAAAAACAACCACTTTGTACCATTTCATACCTCGAGCTTCTCTCTTCCCTGGCCCTCTGAGGGGGCGCTGTGAACTGTTTATGTATGTGCTGTTATGTTTGTGTGCCATTGCATGTTCGTTCTTAGTACCTGAACTGATGTACAGCACTTTGGTCAACGTGGGTTGTTTTTAAATGTGCTATACAAATAAAATTGACTTGACTTGTATAAGAAAATAACTGCGAGACCCGAAACGTCACCCATTCCTTCTCTCCTGAGATGCTGCCTGACTTGACTTGACTCTGTCTGAAGAAGGGTCTCGACCCTAAAATTCCCCAGAGATGCTGCCTGACCCGCTGAGTTACTCCAGCATCTTGTGTCTTTCCTTGGTAAACCAGCATCTGCAGTTCCTTGTTTCCCCCCCCCCCCCACCTGTAGTCACCCTAATGCAGGAGAGGTTTGAGCCCAACTTGGTCTAGTTTTCTGTTTCTGTGGTGGTGGTGGTGCTGAGGCGGAGCGGCAGCGCTTTCCTCCGGCCACTGGGGTGCGGTGTCGAGCGGTGTTTGCTGCCGCGCTCCCCCACACCACACCAACCGCCGTGCGCGTGCACGAGGGCGGGCCGCGGGAGCGCGCAGCCGCCGCCGCCGCCGCCGCCATTTTGTCGGCGGCTTTGCGAGGAGGGAGGGAGGGAGTGAGCGTGTGTGAGGGAGAGAGAGAGAGAGAGAGAGTGAGTGAGTGAAAGAAAATATAATTTCCGGGTTGTTGGATGAGGAAAAAGTTGGAAGCGGCCTCGGAGAAGGAGAAGCGGCGGCTGGGATCGAGGAGTTAGAGGGAAGGCGGGCGAGGTAACCTGCTGGTGGGTCCGGGGGCCGCGGTATCGAACCCCCGCCCACCCACCTCCCGGCCCCCTTACCTCCCCCGGGGCTGGAGTATGTGACCAGGGCAGCAAGGTAAGGAGCCGCAGTCTGAGGCAGGGCCTCGGCCCCGAGAGAGGAGGAAGGGGAGGGGAGAGAATGATATGGTGGAGAGAGAGAGAGGGGGAAGAGATGGGAGATGAGGAGGGAAGGGGTAGGGGGTTGAGAGGAGGCAGGAAGTAGGGAGGGAGGAAGGAGGGAGGGGAAGAGGAGGGAGGTGGAAAGGAGGAAGGAAGGTGGTGGAGAGGAGGAAGGAAGGTGGTGGAGAGGAGGAAGGAAGGAGGGAGGGGAAGAGGAGGGAGGTGGAAAGGAGGAAGGAAGGTGGTGGAGAGGAGGAAGGAAGGTGGTGGAGAGGAGGAAGGAAGGAGGGGGAGGTGGAGAGGATGAAGGAAGGAGGGGGAGGTGGAGAGGAGGAAGGAAGGAGGGAGGTGGAGAGGAGGGAGGTGGAGAGGAGGAAGGAAGGAGGGAGGTGGAGAGGAGGAAGGAGGGAGGTGGAGAGGAGGAAGGAAGGAGGGGGGTGGAGAGGAGGAGGAGGGAGGGAGGTGGAGAGGAGGAAGGAGGGGGGTGGAGAGGAGGAGGGAGGGAGGTGGAGAGGAGGGAGGTGGAGAGGAGGGAGGTGGAGAGGAGGGAGGTGGAGAGGAGGAAGGAAGGAGGGAGGTGGAGAGGAGGAAGGGAGGAGGGGGGTGGAGAGGAGGAGGAGGGAGGGAGGTGGAGAGGAGGAGGATAGGGAAGGGGGGGTGGACAGGAGGAGGAGGGCGGGAAGGGGGGTGAGGAGGATGGGGAGTAGGAGCAAGGGACGAAGCAGAGGGGAGTGAGGAGGGATATATACAACGGTTTCCCGAATTTAGAGAAATCAATATTTATACCTCTGTTGTAAGCTGTCCGAGTGAAATGTGAGGTGTTATTCCTCCAATTTGCATTTGGCCTCACTCTGACAGTGGAGGAGGCCCAGGACAGAAAGGTCAGTGTGGGAACTCGAAAGGGAATTAAAGTATTTGGCAACTGGTAGATCAGGTCGCACAGGTGGACTGAGCAAAGATGTTCAGAGAAACCATAGCCCAGTCAATATATAGGGGTCTGCACCTGGAACAGCGGATACACACAGTAAGATGAGGTTGGAGGAGGTGCAAGGGAGCCTCGCCTGAAAGGACTGTCGGGGTCTCTTGAGTTACTCCAACATTTTGTGTCTATTTTTGGTATAAACCAACACCTGCAGTTTCTTCCTTCACAAAGACCAGGCGATTGTGACTAACCCAAGTGCTGACAGTTCTCCGGGGAGGGTAACACGGAGAGCAAATCCTCCTGGATTCCAGGTGGATTAATCAAGAGGAGGTGGTGCTGTGTACCTGACTGTTCGGGACCCAGCTCCAAGCAAGGCAGTCAGGCATTTTGACACGGGTCAGGGATGGACCAGGAACTGGTGAGAGAGGGGGAAGATTATCTATAGATACAGGTGGACAACCTTTGAAACTAAACCCGCAGTCAATTCCCCATTCAGTTGCTGGCAAGGAGGAAGAATTGCCCAATTTTATTTTCTTGGATGCTGCTTGTCTCGCTGAATTACTCCAGCATTTTGTGCCTTATATCTTCTGTGTAAACCAGCAGCTGCAGTTCCTTCCTAAACATCCTGCCCATTTTTAAATATCTGATCTTTGCAGTTTTTAGTTTGATGGTGTTTTTTAAAGGCAATCTAGGATGAAGGGATGAGGAGGAAGAAATGCAGAATCTAAAATCTCAAACAGTCACTGAATGCCTTTATTTGGACTGACATACTTTCTTGTTTTCTAATTGGTTTGAAATGTTGTTTATGTTTGCCTGATTGGAATTTGATAGATGATGGTGACATTGTTGGGGAGGTGGGAGGAGGTGTTGGAGGCTGGAACTGCATTTTATTGGAAAAGAAAGAAAAAGGTTTTTTTTTGTGCTTAATAATAACTTTTTAGCTTTGACAATACTGGATATTTATCTCTGTTCATTAGTTATGTCATTCTAAACGTGCTTTGTCATTGATGGTCTAGTCACTGCCTCAGAAGGCAGTGGAGGCCAGTTCGTTGGATGCTTTCAAGAGAGAGCTGGATAGAGCTCTTAAGGATAGCGGAGTGAGGGGGTATGGGGAGAAGGCAGGAACGGGGTACTGATTGAGAGTGATCAGCCATGATCATCGCGCTGGCTCGAAGGGCTGAATGGCCTACTCCTGCACCCATTGTCTATTGTCTAGACTTCGCTGAAATCTGAATGATACTCATAAACTGTACAAAACTTATGTGATACTTTTTGTTGAATTTTGAGTGTGAATGGAGACTTGCTTTCCTCTTCTTTTTGCTTTGAATATTAAAAAGTACCGATACTGACTTGAAATATTCTAATCATAATTTTGTCTTTGATTAAGATGTTAATTAATTGATATGAACATCAAAAGAACTGCAGTGCTGGAAATATGAAATAAAACCAACATACTGCAAGTCAGTCAGATGTAGTTTAAAACAGAGGTTCTCATTTAAAAAAAAAGAAACAATGGAGATGTCTCTACCTTGAATTGATGGAAGAAATCTTAAGTAATCCTGGAAAAATTACTTGTAAAAATGTGTGCTAAGTTAGGGGAAAGACTTGTGCTGCATATTCTTGTTTTATGTGAAACATTTGCAAACAAAATCTAAAGTCTTTCTGGAATTATATAATACACCGATTAAACCAGTTATCCTTTTGGGAAAAAAATAATTGAAAACTTGAGTCTGGGGTGTAAGGCACAATTCTCAATATAGCAATCTAGGTGACCAATTGGTTAATAGATTTTAATATCTATTACAGTAATTACATGTACTCTGATAGTAAGTTTTAATTGCTTATGGACTTGAATTAATAACTAGAAGCGAGAGGGATTTGCTTTGCAGTAATAAGGCAAAGCAAACACTTGAAATTTGTTTGAAATATTGATTGAATGTGAAAATGCCCCAAGGAATATTAGGAGGATAAACTTGAACTAAGAAAAAAATGAACCAGGTAGTGTTTCTATTTGACAACCATGCCAATTCTCTGCCAATTGGGGCACATTGGACCTACTCAAACCAGAGAGTTCTGCTGTAGACTGGAATCATCTTAGTGCTGATCCCAGGAAAGTGTAGTAATAGTTTTCATGAATTTAGTCTGCAATTAGTCTACTTTCGCTTAGTCAGTGGAACAAGCAAACCCGAGAAGCGTTAAGTTGCAAGTTTATCTGGAGCTGAAAGGGTGGATTCTCCATTTGTGTTTGCAGCCCCCCCATTCCATTACTTACAGAGGCTCACTGCTTAAATATCAGTAGCATTTTAGAGTACTGCAGCACAGCTTGGCTCAGGTGTTTGATGAGTGTCTGTCGGTGAGAATTGACTTATTTCCAATCTTACATCAAACATTCACATTTTTGGTCCAAAAGAAATCTTGTTCCCCGTGCTTCCAGCTCTTGCTTACAGATGGATAGAAATTAGAAATAATTAGTAAACAGCAAAGTGCAGATTTGAGCATTTGCAGGCAGTCGACCAATATCAGAAGACCTTAGTCACCATCAATGTGAGCACATTGTTCTCATAATTCTTACCAGAATCATCACTAATTGGAGACATTGATCTTCAGGAGCATCTGCTTTCCATTGTCTTGTGCCCACTGGATCTTGGATATTTCTCAAAACCGGTTTTAAATGTAATTTGTTTTGTCAGGCTGGAGGTCTGGTCATGTCAGCTATGTCATTTCCCCAGAGTCGCTCTTGTATTTCAAATATTTTGCATACCAGTCTTGTGTGCGATGGGAAGACGTGCACCCCTTTTCAGTTTCCATCCTGAACTCAAATTTACTTGGACCATCTCCGACATCTCCGTCGCCTTTCTTGATCTCAGTATCCATCGCAGGAAATAGACTATGGACTGACGTCTATTACAGACCCACTGACTCCCACAACTATCTCGACTACACTTCTTCCCACCCAGCTTCCAGCAAAGACTCTATCCCCTACTCCCAATTCCTCCATCTATGTCGCATCTGCGCTGAAGATGAGGTGTCCCATACCAGGACATCCACGATTTCCTCATTTATTTTGGGAACGGGGGTTCATCTCTCCCATCATAGATGAGGCCCTCGCTCATGTCTCCTCGATACCCCATGGCTCTGCCCTTGCTCCCCCTCCCCATAGTCGCAACAGAGACAGAGTCCCTCTAGTCCTTACCTTTCACCCCATCAGCCGTCACATTCAATACATCATCCTCAAATTTTCACCACCTCCAACGGGATCCCAACACTAGTCACATCTACCCATCTCCACCCCTTTCCGCCTTCCGCAGAGACTGTTTCCTCCGCAACTCCCTGGTTAAATCATCCCTTCCCGCCCGTACCACCCCCATCCCAGGTACCTTCCCTAGCAACCGCAGAAGATGCAATACCAGTCCCTATACCTCCTCCCTCGATTCTGCCATCTCCAGAGATGCTGCCTGTCCTGCTGCGTTACTTCAGCTTTTTGTGTCTATCTTCGGTTTAAACCAGCATCTGCAGTTCCTTCCTACACATGCCCCTGTTCAGTTTGTCAGCTGCTTTGATCTCGACTTGCATGCACACCAAACTCATCAACAGTTAAATCCATACTCTTGCATTGAACTTGGGTTTCAAAAGACCTGATGAAGGCAACTGATTGTGGTCCTTGCACTCAGTTTCAGTTTTTCCTTTCTGTCACCGCTCCTTTAAAGCTGGATCACAGAGCTAAGAACAGATGCTTGATTTTTCCAATTACTTGAGCAAGATACAGTGAAACAAAGACTAAAAAAAACAGTTTTGATTGTTAGTCTGTGATTAAAGCACACTTGTTTTGAGAAGCTAATAAGAATATTGCACTCAGGCTAGTAACAGAAAATTTAAACAGAGTTCCTACCCCTGATATCACTTAAGTGCTCTCTATGGGGATTTTAATGGCTTGACTCCCACGTGAAATATAGCCATTAAAGTGAAGCACCAAGACGACAAATGGCATCTGTGGGCAATGAATTAGAGCTTTCAGGAGATGGGGAGAGAGAATTAACATGACCAGAAGTAGGAGAGCAGTAAATAATGACCGAATCAGAGGAACCATGTGAAATAATGATTGAGAACTGAAGGCAAATAAATAATCTCTCGGATTTTTGAAGCAGAAAGAACCGAACGTGATATCACGTGTCGCATTGCATGCAGCAGTGGGAGAGCAAAGGACAGGGGAAACAGAATTGCACAATATCCCTGCCCTGTCAATGCAGTATTGATTCAGTCCAGTGTTTACATTCTGTTGGATAGAATAATTTTAATGCACTGTTGATTCACTTTGTTGTGGTAGTCTTCTGCAGTGAGTTTGGCATTGCAGCACCATTCCATCACTTTGAATTCTGGGAATTCGAGCTGATTTTAAAAAAAATGGCTATATAAAAAACGACTGGAACAGTCAGTGTATATATATATATATATATATAAGAAAATAACTGCAGATGCTGGTACAAATTGATTTATTCACAAAATGCTGGAGTAACTCAGCAGGTCAGGCAGCATCTCGGGAGAGAAGGAATGGGTGACGTTTCGGGTCGAGACCCTTCTTCAGAAGGGTCATATATATATATATATATATATATATATATGTGTGTGTGTAGGAACGAACTGCAGGTGTTGCTTTACACTGAAGGTAGACACAAAATGCCGGAGTAACTCAGTGGGACAGACAGCATCTCTGAAGAGAAGGAATGGGTCGAGACCCTTCTTCAGACTGAGGGGAGAGGGAAACAAGAGATATGGAAGAGTAAGGCATGAAAGCAACAGATCAAAGCAGGCGATGATCAAGGAAATGTGGAATGGTTTAATGTTGGCTGAGGGGAAGGTGACAACGAGACATACAAACAGTGAAATTAATCTGGAGCACAGTGAAACTAGTTGGAGATCTAGGGGGGGATGGGGACGGTGAAAGAGGGAAAGTAAGGGTTACTTGAAGTTGGAGAAATCAAATTTCATATTTCTCTACCTACCTCGACTCCATCCTATCCCCCCTGGTTAAGTCCCTCCCCACCTACGTCCAAGACACCTCACACGCTCTCCATCTCCTTGATAACTTCCGGTTCCCAGGCCCCCACTCCCTCATCTTCACCATGGATGTCCAGTCATTCTACACTTCCATCCCCCACAAGGATGGTCTCGAAGCCCTCTGTTTTTTCCTCGACCGTAGAACCAGCCAATCCCCATCGACCAACACTCTCCTCCGCCTAGCAGAGCTGGTTCTTACCCTCAACAACTTCTCCTTTGACTCCTCCCACTTCCTCCAAACCAGAGGCGTAGCTATGGGCACTCGCATGGGCCCTAGCTACGCCTGCCTCTTTGTCGGGTACGCCGAACAATCCCTGTTCCAGACGTACACTGGCCCCATCCCCGAACTCTACCTCCGCTACATCGACGACTGCATTGGTGTTACCTCTTGCACCCATGCAGAACTCACTGACTTCATACACTTCACCTCCAATTTCCATCCTGCCCTTAAATATACCTGGACTATCTCTGACATCTCCCTCCCGTTTCTGGACCTCACCATCTCCATCACAGGAGACAGACTAGTGACGGACATTTACTATAAACCCACTGACTCGCACAGCTATCTGGACTACACTTCTTCCCACCCGGTCCCCTGCAAAAAGTTTATCCCCTACTCCCAATTCCTCTGTCTACGCCGCATCTGCGCCCGGGATGAGGTGTTTCACACTAGGGCTTCCGAGATGTCCTCGTTCTTCAGAAAACGGGGCTTCCCCTCCTCCATTATAGATGAGGCTCTCACTAGGGTCTCTTCTACATCCCGCAGCTCCGCTCTTGCTCCCCCTCCCCCCACTCGCAACAAGGACAGAATCCCCCTCGTTCTCACCTTCCACCCCACCAGCCAGCGGATCCAACATATCATCCACCAACATTTCCTTCACCTACAACGGGACCCCACCACTGGCCATATCTTCCCATCCCCTCCCCTCTCTGCGTTCCGCAGAGACCGTTCCCTCCGTAACTCCCTGGTTCACTCGTCCCTTCCTACCCAAACCACCCCAACCCCGGGCACTTTCCCCTGCAACCGCACGAGATGCAACACCTGTCCCTTTACCTCCCCCCTCAACTCCATCCAAGGACCCAAACAGTCTTTCCAGGTGAGACAAAGGTTCACCTGCACCTCCTCCAACCTCATCTATTGCATCCTCTGCTCTAGATGCCAACTTATTTACATCGGCGAAACCAAGCGCTGGCTCGGCGATCGCTTCGCTGAACACCTGCGCTCGGTCCGCATTAACAAAACTGATCTCCCGGTGGCCGAGCACTTTAACTCCCCCTCCCATTCCCAGTCTGACCTTTCTGTCATGAGCCTCCTCCAGTGCCATAGTGAGGCCCACCGGAAATTGGAGGAACAGCACCTCATATTTCGCCTGGGCAGTTTGCAGCCCGGTGGTATGAACGTCGACTTCTCCAACTTTAGATAGCTACTCTGTCCCTCCCTTCACCACCTCCTTCCCAGATCTCCCTCTATCTTCCTGTCTCCACCTATATCCTTCCTTTGTCCCGCCCCCCTGACATAAGTCTGAAGAAGGGTCTCGACCCGAAACGTCACCCATTCCTTCTCTCCCGAGATGCTGCCTGACCTGCTGAGTTACTCCAGCATTTTGTGAATAAATCAAATTTCATATTGCTGGATTTTAAACTGCCCAAGTGAAATGAGGTGCTGTTCCTCCAATTTGCGTTTGGCCTCACTCTGTCAGTGGGGGAGGCTCAGGACAGAAAGGTTAGTATGGTATTTTCTTAATATTCCAAATACTATTTGAGAAACCATTCTCATTATTTGTTGAATGGGCTAAAGATCAGAGCATTACTGGGATATACATGACAGTACATATATGGTTCATTGCCCAAATGGACATATTCTTCACCGAACCTTCTTAGTGAATATTAGTAGTATTTTTACATTGCAGAGCATATTGACTAAGACCAATCTTATTCTTTGGAATTTGTACATGCTGGTTTCAATGAGTTTCATCGATAATTGACAGGTGTTAAAATCTCACCCTCCTTCAGCCTGGGGTACCAAGTAAGATATCAACATCAGTCAGTGACTGCCTATTGCAGGCTAGGAATTGCATCTGGAGGTGGTTGGTCTGCATTAATTCACTATATTTTCTCGCAAGTGACGGATAGTGAAACATTCTATTTCTTTTTGATTTTTTTGAAAAAAGTTTCAAAAATGGAACATTTAGTAAAGTCTCTCTTTGTTTTGTCAAGCTGAACTTGTATAATTGTACTTTGAGGTTTTGCTTTCGCAAGTGACAATTTTGTATCCCAACTAAGGTTATGGAGCTTTTAATCCTGGAGTGTTTGTGCACATTGTAGCAATTACTGCTCTTATGAAATTTAGGAAATGAGTCCAGATTACGAAGTTTCTGTCGAAGAAAGTTGTGGATTTCGATGCAAAATGCTGCGCTTCTCCATGTATTACCATGTAAGTTCATTTTGTCAGTGAAAGTTTATTACGTTGAATTGGACAGTTGTCACAGGGTATTGGATTGAATATGTCTGCATTTGGGGACGCCTAGCTGGATAAAATGGATTTATCTTGTTTAACAGTCACCATGTTGGTATGCTCAGCTTTAACCAGGTAGCAGCCTGGCAATCATTAATTAACTACCTAGATCCAGCCTGACCACTCCATGGTTTTGGTTGCTTGGATTGCATTGAACATAATTAGTCATATTGGACATGGAGTATTTTAATAGTAAGGTCACTGCTGCTCAAGAACTTCAGGAAACTTGATTGAATGCAACATTATTGCAGGTAATATAAGTTACAAGTACTTTTAATTTAAATATATTAAATCCCAGTGCAAATAAATATGTCATTGGTACCCTGAGCTGTCTTGGGGAAATAGCTGCAAAATGTTTTAAACTGTTGTATAAAATAGAAATGGATCAATTCTCAGGTTGGACTTCTGGTCAGTTTTGGGAAGGAAATTCTATGGAAGGCAAGGTTTTGGTGTAAAACTGTAGATTGGGAGAGATGATTTTTTTACAAATTTCACCTTTTCACAGTCCAGAGTTTTCCTCAATGTGCACCTTGTGTGCAGGATTGACCATGACTATAATGACACCTGTAGATGAATAACACACTCTTAATCAGTGTGCAAGTCTGCCCATATAAAAATGGCAATTCTCATTAGATTCACACCCCATGCCATTCCAGAAATGTTGAAATAAAATGGGTCAATAAAGGGCACAAAGAGAAAGGCTAATGTCCTTGGTTTGTACCCTTTCCAAATCTGGGGTAATGAGAAGTCAATTCCTCATGTTTCAAAGTTAGCCATATGGATTTTTAATATTTTGTTTGCTTCCATATTACCATGTTTTTTTCACTCCATGTTAAAAAAACAGCATCTGTTAAAATATTTACACTGGCCACTGCTTTCATGCATGAACCCAGGAATACGTATAATCTGTGGCGAGCACCCACAGGATGTACACAAACCAAATACAAATTCTTATGGTTTGTGTGCATAACTTAATGATTGTTGCAGTAGCACTACGCGTGAAACCACACAGATGGATCCTTAGACTATTATTTAACACTTTCTATGTAGCTACTTTTCTATTAGCTCCACTAATAAAATCAATTAATCACTGGACCCAGGCAGGTTCATGACATTCGTTTGCTACTTTTTCCTTTACGAGACGCGTGGTAAAAATATTTTGTAGACGAGAGTCTCCAGGCAGCCTGGACTCGGTGTCAAATTGCTTTTCTTTGTTGGTCAGGCTAACTAAAAAATGCTTCTACATCTGCTCGATGGATTAGTTGATGATTTGTTGAGCCAAAGAAACTGGAAGGGTTCTCTGGTAGAATTACTGCACCATGGTAACTTTTTCATCCTGGGAAGAGTCAGCTTCAACAATAAGGTCCTTGCTGATAGCTTCGAGTCCAGTAACTTGCACCGGCAGAAATAAATGTGCAATAATTTTGACCAAAGGAAGCTTATTCTGGGTTGCTATGCCTCTTCTGTCAAATAAATCGGCAACACACATTACCTAAATTTGTGTGTGTGGGTATCTTAGCATGGTTTTAAAGATTGCACGTACCTTTGGGAATGAATTAAAAAATAATACTATGAAGAATATAAGGTGGAGTAAAATATAGCATTTTTTTAATATTGTCGCAATATCTAGTTTACCAGAGTTTGATACCTTTGATAATGTTTCTTTGTAAACTGGTTAGACGATATGGTTACATTTGGGGAAATTTTAAGTTTCACTTTGACTATAAAAGTTAGAATTTTGAAAATTCTCATTGGACATAGATGCAGAAACTAATCTTAAAACATTTGTCTGTTATTTTATACTTGTACGTCATTGTACTTTATATTCTAAAATAATTCTCAGATGTGCTAATAAAATACTCGTGTCAACACAGATTTGCATTTGTTTTGAATAGTATAGATTCATTGTCACTAGTGTAAGGAATTGATAGATATATCTATAATGCGATAGGCACACTCCTAAGAAACCTTGCATTGTGGAAAATCGCTTTAAAAAACTGTAAATGGAGAAAGGGGGGGTCAGGTCCTCGATTTTTTTCCTGTGGTCTTTTCAATGGCATTGTTTTTTTTTACGCTGCAAGTTAATTATCCTAAAGGCTGTATATTACATTAATAATCATTGCACAGGTGTCAATAGAAGCGATTGCTTATCAATTTCATTAGCGACTTGCAAGTTAAACTAACAGTCTGTTCTTAAGAGACAATGAGATATGATTGAATCATGTATTGTCTTTTCATTGACTGGTTAGCACGCAATAAAAGCTTTTCACTGTATTTAGGTACACGTGAAAAATAAACTAAAACTGAAACTGATTTTCATGCTGTTTTTATAATGCAAGCATGAGTCAACAAATTTAGAAACTATAGAGATTGCAGGAATATAGAATGATATCCTCTGATATATAATCTTAATATGAAGATTGTTCTTCAAAGTTCGTGAATCAACTTTCATATTAAGCTTTGCATCTCCGAGTTCATTGAATGTAGCTTTCACCAAATCTCCATTTACGAGTTTAACATCATACACAGTATTTACACATTGATTTTCTCCTTCCATTAATTTATTGATTATTGATATATTGGTTCTTCACAGAAACAAAACACTGCTGGCTGAATGATACCAAGGTCAATGATAACACCAGCATTGATTAGAAACAGAAGTTGGACTGTGTAGAAATAAAGCTTGAACCATTTAGTCAATGTTTCAAATACGCCACTTCGTGCATGTATCCAATAAGCCACTCAGCTCCATTAAACCGTAATGCTGCACCATTTTTTTTAATGTCGACCTTGGTTTTTATGAGGAGTTTCAGCTTTTAAAGTTTGAAAAAAACCCATCTGAACAAAACATACATTAGCAATTTATTGGGAATGTTCCCAATATGGGTTTTGGAAATCATAATAGGATGCAAGTTCGATAAATGTATTAAATTTCTTACTGATGTGCATATTTGGCCTCAGTCTTATACGTCATGTGAGGATGGTTTCTCTTCCTTTCAAATTTTCTGTAATGGAAGTAGTCATTCATTCTTCATCTGGCTTCACGGGTAACACAAACATTGAGTTATTTCAAAGTAGCAATAAGAGTTGATATATTGATAAACAACAGCTTTGAACTTAATATCCTGTCTGTTTCACAAGTATTTATTGAAATATGTTCCCCATGTGTGCTTTGGATAAGGATGTAGTAGCATTTTACCAAGTTGTTTTCCTTCACAAGATGCTGGTTCATGTTGGATGTAATTTTAAGGTATTGGGTAGTTTCTGTTGGCAGTCATCTGGAGGTATATTTGAGTAAAGCTTCTATGCTAATTTTACCTGCAGTGTTACAAAGAGCTCTGTTTCATTGGGTAATGTAGTGTTCAATGGGAACCTTGTCAAGAGACATCAGATGGACATCCTTCACATTGCTTGAAGACTTTGACTTTCCAATCATCTCCCTCTTCTATCAGATCCTAACACTGCTTAACAAGAAAAAGATTCTATAAAATCATCAGCTAATCACAGCTCATATCATGACTTTAATATTGCTTGCTTACTTACTACGTAGGAGGCAGCCATTTAGTATAGGAGGCAGCCAAAAGGTCTATTTGTCCCGTATCTGCTCTTATTTGCCTGTAGACCTGTAACATATTCTCTCTCTCATGTGTGGTTATTGACTTTACTGCTAGTTGTCAACAATGGACAATTAACAACACCTTATCTTTGGGATGTGGAAAGAGCCAATATAGTCACAGGGTTAACATGTAAACTCCACTTGTAGCACTCAAGGTCAGGATCAAATGTGGTCCCTGGGGTACTGGAGGCACAAGTCTACAGTTGCTGGGATGTGGAGCATAAAACAAACTGTTGGATGAACTCAACATGTGCGCAGAGAAGTGAATAATCAACATTTCAGCTCAAGACTCTTCATCTGAACTGAAAGAGTAAGGGGGAAATAGGCAGTATAAAGAGGTGAGGGGGAATGGACAAGAGCCAGCAAGCAATAGGCAAATCCAGATGAGATGGAGTTGATTGGCAGAGGCTGTCACATGGAGGGAAGGGTGGAGAAAGCAACAAAGAATGTGGAGACAAAAAAGGGCTACAGATTTATTTAATCTGATAAGAAAGGAAGAGTGGAATAAAATAAGGGAGGGACAATGGGCTGATGGAAACAGTAGAAGTAGGGGGTGGGGGACTCAGTGGGGGTGAAGTGTGGGTATTGGACCACCACCTTATGGATAGAGGATCACGTTTTCATGAATACAGAAACATTACAATCTTGGGCAACACTGCTGTCAGGATGATGGAACAACACCATCTTCTAATATAGAATTAACAAATGCATGAGTTAAATATACACAGGAAGCTATCAACAATATAAAGAGAACCCAAACCTGATTTTTTTTTCCACTTAAATACTTTCAATATTTATTTATTGTGCAGAATGCTGGCGAATAATGGAGTGTGACTTGCCCAAATGATCTCCAATTCACACAGTTGACTTCGGAGAGACCTTCTATATCATTTTGCCAAGAACAATCAAACCTTGTACAATGCAGCCAAGAAGAGATATGAGCACATTACCAGGAGATGTATGAGTTGGGGATTGACTATGCTTTGGATGTAAGCCAATTCTATCTTAGAATAGCAGTAAGATGGACATTTGCGGCATCCTTTTCATGCTTTCATGAATACAAATGAAGGGTTGCGGAAAATGAATTGGAAATTTGGGGCACAGATGGAGGACTATTGCGAAACTGATTGAGGTGGAGAGCATCACCTAACTAAACACAGGTGCAATGGAAATTAAGTTGAAAATTTGGATTCAAGAATACTAAATAAGAACATTATATTATACTTTCTCTGTTGGAAAAATACAATTTTGCTTTCTTTTTCGAACAATTGCCAAATTCATGTGATTTTAGAATTATGTATCATAAGTGTGTATTACTTATAGACCATGTAATGCACCCGTTGAACAATCGAACAAGAAAACCTGTATCGTTCCATTTTGGTTAGTTTATGTCAGAAACAGCTCAAGAAATGCCAAATAGGTATTCTGAATATTTCCTTAAATGCCTTTATATATCTGCACCATACAATAATTAAATATGCACAATGATTTAAGATTTAATCTGCTCAGAGTACTAACTATGCCTTACAGGAAATCCCAAATTTGATTCCCTGGCCCCCAGTAAATTGACTAGTTATAGGTGTGCCACAAGAAGTAAGTACAACATACCCATTTTATGCAGTAGCTGAGGGACGATCAACATAAAATTCACGTTAACATTCCATTTTTGACGAATTGAAGTTCTCCATGGCTACCTTCTACAAATTGTACTACTTAACCGTTAAGCTGCTTTGGGGTGCTTTTTGCAAAACCTAGTGGTCATATAAACGGATATCTGTGTAAACTTAGTTGTATTATTCAGATATGTACTGCATACTTCATGGTAGTATCATATCATATCATATACATACAGCCGGAAACAGGCCTTTTCGGCCCTCCAAGTCCGTGCCGCCCAGTGATCCCCGCACACTAACACTATCCTACACCCACTAGGGACAATTTTTACATTTACCCAGCCAATTAACCTACATATGATGGTTTGTTGTTTATTTCCATTTGAATTTATTTTTATTTTCATTAAATTTATTGAATTTGAATCATTAGCATTTAGGCCTAGCCGCATGCATATCATTCGGCAAATTATCTCAGTTCCAGGATATTGTAGGCATTTAAGGTGGCGCCCTATATGTTTGCTTATGATTTGTGTAGTGTTCAGTCTCGTGTGCAGACTGAAAAGTGGCATGTAACGTATATGCCAATTTTTTTTAAATGCTAACGCTAGACATTTTGAAATTAAACGACAGAAAAATGTTGAAAATACTCAGCAGGTCTGGCAGCTACTGTGCAAAGGTAAAGAGTTAGTGCTTCAGGTCCAAGACGCTGGAAAATAACTGGATGTTTCTTCTCATGAAAAGTCTTCATTTATCACCCACCAGCCTGTATATCACCCCCACCTTGTACTGCTACACACTGGCTATCATTCCTGTACCCTCTCTGTCCTCATGTACGATTCTGACCCGAGCATTCACTTGCATCTTTTTGCCTCCACAGTTGCTGCTTCAGCATCTGCTGCTTCATTTTGTCTTTATACAAATAGTTGATTTACTGTTTAGCATTCGGGGTCCACTTCAATATCTCGAAGATTGTATACAATTACCCAAATAACAATTGGGTTATTGTGAATACATTTTAATTGCGCAGAGATAAAACTTTCATTGCATTTTGAATTCAGGTTTGGTATTATTTTCTCTGATTTGCTGGAATTGTGACATCAGAATCTATAAGTGATTATGATGAATCAGTTTAAGAGCAGTCCCAAGTCCGCTTTGCAAGCTGTGTGTGCTTTGAATTTCATTTACACTTTATTAGTCAGCCTGATCTTAAAATATTTGTGGAGCAAGGCAGTCATTTCTTGTAGTTTATATGTGTGTCTGTGTGAGGGGGGGAAATTATGTACTCTGCTGTCTTACATCTGCCATCAGCCAAAGGAAAAATAGCTGCCATTTGTAGTTTGCTTCATTAGGGCGATGAACAAACCTCTTGTGACATTTAGATTGAAATAAAGCTGTGGGACACATCAAAACTCACAGTCAAGGTGTCAGACTACCCATGGATCACACAGCTGGAGATGACCTAGGTTATTACATTATTTTTTTCTAACAGTTGGGATTTAATGGAAGTGCAGATGAATTCCTCTTAAATATGACAATGATTTGTCACTACCGCTGAAATGTACTCGCTTAAAAGAATTTTAACAGCAAAGAGAAATCCTCATGCAAGTACTCAATTTATTGTGCATTGTGGATACATTTGGAGGTTTAGATTAGAGACGTAGGCAACCCCTACGTTATGGCCATTTGCGTAATAGAAACCCACTTTTCTGAACTCATAAATCTATACCAAAAACTGGAGATTCAAAATAAAATCTGCACTCTCAGAATTTGTGTGGGAGGAAAAATAAGTAGAAAGTGACAATGTTTTTCAACTCAATTCTTGGTGCATGTGCAGATTGCATTCATGTCGTGGAAAATCGCCATATGGACCTTTCGTGGGAATGCAACCCCCCCCCCCCCCCCCCACCGAGAAATGCAGGGTTGCCTCTACTGAAATAATCCATTTCAGAATATTATTCGGTTTCGTAACAGTTGCATTGTTTAAGCTTAAAGTGGATTCTAGCACCAGAACTGTGATATACTGGATTGACCCGTCATGTGAATGGTGGGTCTGTTAGATATTAAGGAAATAGGAAAAAGTAATGGTCTTTGTCCTTATTATTGGCCATTCAACTGCACCTCTTCACATTCAAAGGAATTTCAACAGGGATTTTTAAACAAAATTTTAATTTTAATCCTGGCCTTTTTATTCACCTCTATCACTCCTCTCCTAGAGACGCTGTTGTTAAGATTTAATGGTGCTTTGTGTGCGAGCCTTGACAGTGAGTATTAGTAGACTAATTTGCCATGGGAGATAAGCAATTATAACCAGGTGTAGATTTATTTTATCACCTGGGATTCATACCAGAATTTTCCATCAGGCAAGTGGTCAGACGTGGAACCATGGTTGGTCTTGTTTTCATGATATGATCTGAATAGGCTCCGGATAAATGTCGATTATCAGTTGATAGCAAACTGAAACATGCTATCTTTAATGTAAAAAATGTAAAATTGTAGTATTGTGTCTGGGCATTTCACGTGAGTATTACCAACCAATATGTAATATTGAGCCACCCAAGATATTGGGAAAATGGGAACAGGAATCAACCATATAGCACATTTAGTTCTGTTCTGCTAATCGGTGGCATAATGGCTGCACTGTACCTAACTATTCCTGCTTCCACAGCTACCTTGTCAAAAATGTAATCACAAATTAAAACATTGAAACTTTGCAATTGATCTTGTGTCATTTTTATTTTAAAAATTCTGCCACCCCCCCCCCCCCCCCCGGGGCTGTGTTCTTGAAAAGGTCTTTTTTGGTTCTGCCCGATGGACCAGAATACTCCAATTAAGCAGAAGTCTCTATCTACCCAATTATTTCTCCTGATATTTTTAAATCTTTAATTAACTCACTTCTGTAGTGTTTTTAATACCAATCTCAGAGTTCTGATATTTTGGTAAATGAATGCTGTTCTTGCTCCTTCCCAAGATGTGAAGGTCAAAACTGCTCATGACCTCAGGTAGTTTAACCTGGGCTTTATCAAAACTACAGACTAACCTCCATTCACTTGCATTCTAATTTACCAATGATTATAAAAACAGCATTTTGTTAATCTTACAATTATTTTAGTTCCCAGTGCTTGTACATGGACTGTTTCGATATCAGCTACATCTAATTTTCTACCTTTTTAAAAGGGTGAAATTAAATATTTTCTAGTTTAAACTGGATGCCTTCACATGTTCAAATCTATGTGAAATATTATTGCTCATTTTCTCACTCCATTAATATTTTGTTGAAATTTAATGCATCTGTTTGCACTGCTTAAAAACGAATCTTTCTTTGTGTCACTGGAAAATTCAGATTTTTGACTTCCTGGACCATGATTGCACATAATTTATAAATACTGGGATTTGCTGTCATCGCTGAATGCTTGTAGTCACATCCTGCCAATTTATGTATCTGTCCCTTATCCCTAATCTCCATCTCTTGCCATTTTGCTTGCCATCGTGCAGCAAGTTTTCTGGCCAAGTCAATAAATTTGTCATCAATTCCTTGAGCTTTAAATTAAGTCCCTTTATGATGGACTTCATGAAATGTCCCAGGAAGTCTGCATAAATACCATCCATGGTCATTTATGTGAATAGCAGTTTAGCTATCTTTGCAAAAAAAAGTAAATTTTGCCAGGCAATTGATATTCACTCAACAGGATTTCATACCTGCAAGAACAGCAATGGCATATTATCCCTCCTGCTACAGTATCTTCTTGAGCCTTTTGAAGTTTCTATAAATTCTCTTAGCCACTTGGGTTCTCCTTAATCCATGATGTGTTCAGTCACCATCCAAAAGCTATCCAGATAACGCTTGCCTTTTCTCTTATATGGTAATGCATTGTTAATTTGTACTTTGGTACAATGATCGAACTGCGTGGATTTGAGACTGAATGACCATCTAATGCAGCAACATTTGCTTGAGACGGTCTTGCTATTGCCAACTCTTCTGCACATCTCAAATTCAAACATCACTTCCTCTGCACTGACCTTAATTCATGTAATTTGTGTTTTTATTTTTTAGTTAAAGAAGTTTCTTAAACGCACCAGTTTGATTAAGCCTTAAAACATTGGATAAAACATTTGGATTTTTTTCAAGTTTGTGAATAAATTGCAGTAGCTTGCTTTGCCGACTTTAAGAGTCAAGAGTGCTTTATTGTCATATGTCCCAAAATGGAACAATTATTTTTTTACTTGCAGCAGCACAACTGATATGCGCACACAGTACTCTGTAAACACCATAATAAGCACAAAAAAAGTTCAGCATCTATATATTTAATAAACAAACAAGCGAATAAACAAACAAACAATAATAGTGCAGCCTTTGCACTAATACTTCAATAATACTACTTTGTGAAGGAAAGAACTGCAGTTGCTGGTTTAAATCGAAGATAGACACAAAATGCTGGAGTAACTCAGCGGGATAGGCAGAGAAGGGATGGGTGACATTTTGGGTCGAGACCCTTCATGTTTCTTGCTTTGCAGTGAATTCCCACTTACACTATTTGATTTCAGTTGTTGAGAAGTATTTTGTGTCGATCGTTGACCTATTGGTGTAGATATTAATGCACATTTGCAAGTGATTAATATGAAAAAGAGGCATCATGGTGTACGATTGCCACAGGTGGAGTGATTAAAGGTAAGGGCTGTTTACAATGCTAGAGGTGAAGGAGCACTGGTATCTTGGAGTATTGTGGAGCTGGATGAGACTTAAACAAGGTAATAATTAAAAAATCTCTGGCATCTTAACCCTAATGTATGTCCTCTAGTTTTATTTACCTCTATGGGAAAAGGTTTCTTGCAGTCCAACCTATCTTTACCACTCATAATTTTACATATCTCCATCACGTTCCCTCCAGGGAAAATAGACCTAGCCTGTCCAGTCTCCTTATAGCTAAAGCGATCCATCCCAGGCAACGTTAGGAAATCATTCTTGCTGAACTAGCGGTTCTGGAAGGGCATTGAAAGAAAAAGCAGTGCAAAATTTATTTTCAGAAAGTTTAGGCAGAATTGAAAATATATTAAGCAGGCACAGTTCTCAAGAGACTGCAGTAATGGCATTCTTCAGTCAGAACCGCTTATCACATCTTTCTTTTCAGTTTGTGCATTTAACATGGTTACTCCTTTATGAATCACATTCAAAGGTAGCTGATTGTCCAGGTTTGTTTCAAGTTATTGTTTTGGAGATTCTGTTGTGCATTTTGTGCAGCGAATAAGGTTTGCCCAAACAAATGGAAGGAATTTAACATGGCCAGTGTCTTCAAGACATGATGGCACCGCTGCATAAATTGATTTTGTAAGAACCAGGGATAAATCATGGAAAATTAATCATTTATCAGTCTTCGATTAGACTCGCAAAAATGTGATTTTGCTGACAAAGATACAATCAAACTTTGTACGCAACTTGCTTACTTTGATTTGTAAGAGTTGCTGGTACTCTGGAATCATTTCTAATATTTTGTTGGATCACATACCATGCAGCGTAATAGAAGTGGACATGCTTATTATGGGCATGCATACTCAACGGCTATTCATAAAGCGAAAGAATGGCCTGAAGGAGAGAAATGCCCTGGCCCTGAGCTGCTACGCTCAGGACTGTCATTTATTCCAGCTATTTCCTGTGCTGTCTGCAAACGAGCTCACTTGCAGACAAACTCCATTGAGGATTTCAGCATTCCAAGTCCAGCTTCAGACATATTTTTGAGTTTAACAAATCCCCCTTCAATATCCGAGCCACAAATGACTAATTTTAACCCCTACTCTTTCTCTGTTGCACCTTTTAATGGTGTGAGAGTTAAAATTGTGCTCTTTTGTAATAAACCAGCCCAACTGAGTTTGAAACCTACCCCAGGGCACAACATGTTGTGAAAGTACCAGACTGAGTAGCATTCCACAACTCTGTGACTGATGAGCACTAGCATTTTTAATTCGATAGAATGGGTGGGGAGGTAGGGGTGAGAGGAAAAGAAAGGTGTATACTCTAATCAGCCTTGTGAATATGTGATGCTGGTTACTGACAAGATTTAACTTGTGGAAAAGAGCTGTTAAGCACAACTGAAATTCTGCAAGGAAACTTGCATAGAAAATAAAGCTATCTTGCAGAAGACTAATTTGTAAAGAGAAATACTTTTTTAATCTCCGAGCAGAAAAATTACATGGATACATGAGACAGCAGGTGCTAAAATCTGCCTCGTCCACATGTACCTACACTACACCACCTCCCACCCTGTCTCTTGTAAGGAATCCACCCCGCCCCACCTCGCTCCATCTGCCAATTAACTCCTCTCACCTGCCACTTGTAAAGTTGGCCTGAAAAGTTGACTGTCCACTTCTCTCCACAGATGCTGCCTAGCCTGCTGAGTTCCTCCCAACATTTTTTTGCTAAAAGTACAAGCATATTTGGCAGGACTGTTTATATAATTATTCCCTTTTCCTCTCTGTTAATATTTTTATTTCAAATATTATTCAGGATATTTAAAAATCCATTGTATTATGCTTGAATTGTGATCTTGGAACATTCCATGTCCTGGGGCATATGATCTTTCTTTCTCCCTGTGAATTTATACCCTTGAGCTATTCACTAACAAGTGGAAATAACCCACCATTTATTGTATGCAATCCGAGTCACTTACAATACTTCGATTAGAGTCTTTTAAATTAATTGTTTTAACAGTTAGTTCCTTCAATCTCAGTGTCCTGAAATCTACATAGAATTTGCACGATCTTAAGAGTGATATTCCATGTAGGCAACAGCATTCTTTCGGAATCAAAGATCTTAGCCCTCATTGGGGTAGAAGCTGCTTGGCTAGAAAAAAGAAAACGTTGAACAGCATTGACATGAGAATACTTTGGACAGAACACAGTTTTTTGGGGGAAGGGGGAGGAATGCGAGTAGGTATAACAGCACTGTAGATGTTAATAAAGGAGGAAATAAGGACATTGGGAATTGTTCCAAGAACTTCAGGAAGGATTATGGAGCAGCATGTAAACACATATGGGAAATTGCTGACTTGGAACAGGATTAAGAATCCTGATTTTTTTTCTTCTAACTTGTGAATGTGAAAAATTGTAGCAACCCAGTTAGTTGGATTGTTGGCTGAACCTGGTAACTACCAGTGATTCTGGTATTGTTGGCAACCAATTATTGAATTTGGAAGCAGTCCTGGACTCCAGTACATGCAGCTTGTTGGTAAACACCCTCTGGGATCTTACACCAAGTTGGATCGTATCCAGAACTTTTTTCAAAATAATGTAGATTGTCGTGCAGAACAATAGGAGGCACGAAGCGCTTAAATTATTCTCCAATTTTTCAAAAAATATTTATGCTTTAGTAATTGTAATGTTTTTTAAAATTTACTTCACATTTAATTGATTTTAAATGTCTAAATGTCAGGCATTTAAACTATTGAAATCAATTGCACCTTTTATATTTAGCATGACTCTGTTCCAAGATTTGGTGGCTGCCACTTACATGTTGAGGGCAGTTTCTACTTGCAGCACAGCCTGAAGTCCTGTTGCAGTCCTGACTGTGCCACTGGACTCCTTCCGGGTTGCGAAGGACTGCAAGATGGTAAACCTTCTGCATGTTGTCGAGGCAAATGTAGGCCTGAGAACAGTCGATTGTAATTCTAAGAAGAACTGGACTGATTTGATCTGGCCCAATCTCAAAGAAATGGCCAGGTTGACATCTTAGAACTTGCAACCCCACATGCCAGATTTGCTTATCATCATCATCATCATCATCATATATATACAGCCGGAAACAGGCCTTTTTCGGCCCACCAAGTCCGTGCCGCCCAGTGATCCCCGCACATTAACACTATCCTACACCCACTAGGGACAATTTTTACATTTACCCAGCCAATTAACCTACATACCTGTACGTCTTTGGAGTCTTATGTTTCAGGAAACTTCCAGATTTTATTTAGATTGTTAATTTTAATCTCTGAAGTAATTTTGCAAATGGTAAATGCAATGAACTAAAGTGTTTAAGTGCAGTTGGGATGAGATCAGGCTTTGAATTCTCTCCCTGATTATTTTGTGGAGAAGGCAGTAATTATTGAAATTGATAGATCTCACTATTTGGTGTAAGATCTGTGTTATATCCCATTAGGAGCTATTTTGTGGCTATTGTAGCACTTTTCCTTACAAATTATACCGTTTTAATAATAGATTTTTAAAAATTCTGTCTGGTTAGTGGTGACATGTTCAGTTTATGTCCTGTTCTTTGTTGCCCTTGAATTACACCAATTCACGTAGGTGAAGTCACGTGGTGAAGTCATTCTCAGAACATTGTCGGATCGTATTCTAACCCAACCAAGATGAAGGAATGGTGATTTATGGGCAGATTGGGTGGCATGCATTTTGGGGAGACATTATTTCTATGGTGGACACTGTATAAAATGTGCCAGTGGAGAGACCTTTTAAGGCTTGTGGATGGAGTGCTATTTTGCATAGTTTGTTTTGGCAATATTAGTTTTGCCTACTTCTCATGTTTTGCCCAGTCTTTTCTTTATTCCTTGTTAATATGCCACTGCAATAAGGTGTAAGTCAAGGTCCTGCATTATGTAATTGAGATTGGCCTAAAAATCGATCTTCCTTTTATTTAAGCAGGTTATTCTGTTCCAACTGCAGCATAAAGGTAATGGATGTTGACATATTGATATTGTAATTTGATGCTATATTTACTTCTATAATTTGAAGTTGTGGTTGTGTGGATTGAATTTGTTGCTTAATCCAGTGCACGACACCCTGTGTCAACCAGGAAAAGTTTGCATCAGGGAATAGGTTGGTGGTGTTAGCATAATTATATTGTGTGACAGTGCCACAGAGTTAGTTGGAAGAGTATTTTATCATGAAATAAAGAATCTACAAAATCTAGTGAATATATATATTCCCCCGCAAATATATATTTGACAATTACTTTTACTTGAGCAGTTGCTTAAGGCTGCATGTTATTTTGTTTTTCATTTCCTGTTTTGCTTATAAAGTCAGATCATATAGAATGGAAACAGGCCCTTCAGCCCAAATTGTCCATGCTGACAAAGATGCCTATCTACGCTGGTTCTATTTGCCCATGTTTAACCCATAATCCTCTCAACCATTCTGTTTATGTTGCTAGTACGACATTTTAGTTGGACAAGTATACAAATAATTAAATATTACTGATTATTACAATTTCTCAAATTGGTCAGCCTTCGTTTGGGCAGTTAAAAGGAATTTACTGCTGTTGAATAAATGGAATTTACTGCCACTAAATCAATAAACATTTGAAATTTAGCATCAAATGCAAAGACCATAATACTTGCTTCTCAGGTTAAATTATCACATTTTTGAATGCAAACAATTTAAAAGTAAAAGTTCAACTTTAAAATGTCTGCAGTTTCTACATACTAAAACTTGTTTGTTTGTTCCTAAAGTTCAGCCAAAACGGTACACGATAGCACGACAATTTTAGGCCCACCTTACTCACCTTCGTCCCTTTGGTGCTAATGGAAGAAGTTTCATTGAAATCAGTGTTTATATTTTTAGTTATTCACATTTTAAAGTTTAAATCTATCTCTGAGGGATGGAGATGGAGGAGGAGGGGGGAGGGTGCTGTGCCAATGCAGGAGAGGTTTGGGCCCAATGGGTCCACTTGGTCTAGTATATTCTAAAACCAGAATAAGAAAGTTAAATGTTTTAAGTAGCTGCTTCAAACTCTATCACATCCTAATTGTAATATCCAGGGACCTGGCAGTAATACAAACAGGGTATTAAGAATTAATGCGTCTGCAAGGGAAACAAAAATTAATATTCACTATTACTCAGCCATAGACTTGTTAAACCGGAAAGACGAGTATTTAAGACATGATTCAAATCATGACCTGCATCAAGTTACCTGATGTTAATCTGAATAACAGCAGGAATGTTAGTTGTATCCAGTGCATATTTTAAAGAATTGAAGACTGTGTTAGAATTCTTGCTCTATTTTCCTAATGAGCTGGATCTTGCTAGGATGTGGTATGCTGAGGATGGTTAGAGAGAGCTGTGGTGCTCGGGGCTGAATGATCATTCATTGTTGTGTCATTCATACTGGCATAAAAGCTGATGTGAAGTCTTATTGTAGGTAAAGCAAATTAGTGCTGTAATGTAGAAGTCATAAAACAGCATTCTAAAAATACACATTGAAAATTTACAGATGTCAAGACAGTATGTAAAAAAAATCCAGGCTGGTATATTATTCCTTCTGTAATGTGAAGTTTTACTTGGATTTTTTTTGTTTCAAAGCCGCTTATTAATCCTGTGTGGTTAAAACATTTGGAAAACTCGGATCTCAGAGAAAGACCATCTGTAACTGCTGATTGGGGCTGTAAAAGCGACGCCAGTGTAGAAAATAAAATGTTTTTGCTGGTGTCTTAAAGCATGCCCTGACATCAGAAACACGTCACTAGTTTCATCACTGATCTTGACGTTGTTTGTGTTTAAGCTTGTAATTGCTTTAAAACAACATTTGCCGGCAGGTTGGCCAAATTCCAGACCAACTAATGAAAGGACCGTTTCTCTCTAAAATCTTTCTGCATAAATATCCACGAAGATGATGATTTTATGGATATTTCACACTGGCAAAAGAACAGTGGGTGAGGTCAGTGTCGCCAAAAAATGAATACTAATTCCATTCGGTGGCTGTGTCAAACTCACAATGTGCAAGGAGATAAAGACTGCATGAAATCTCAAGGGTTTGATTGGCATGGTGTAAAAAAACAGATTCAGTTTTCTGAATAGTTCAAATCCAGTTTAATGATAGAATATTATTATGCAATGATTCGACAGCAATGTCTTGGAATTGATTTTACAAGTGGGGAATTATTTGAAAAATATAACTTTTAAAGTCATTGGTATCATTGCAGATTTTTATTTGGGAACAGTCGTTTCCTGATCAAGACTAAGAAATATAAATCAATTTGTTTGCTTTGGTTCAATGCTATCTCTTTTGCCTCCGATGCAGTAAGATTATGAGCTGAATTCCCAGACTAGAGACATAATTGTCAGCTAAATTATGTTTATTTTATATTTGAGATACAGCATACTGACCATCGGCCCACCGAGTCCATGCCAACCATCGATTACCCATTCACACTAGTTCTGTTATCCCACTTTCACATCCACACCCTATATGCCAGGGGTAATTTAAAAAGGCCAATTAACCTACAAAGCCGCATGTCTTTGAGATGTGGGAGGAAACCAGAACACCCGGAGGAAACCACAGGGACAACATGCAAACTCCACACGGACAGCAGCCAAGGTCAGGATGGCACTAGAGCGCTGTGAGACAGCAGCAGTGCCACTGTGCCTCACAAAATGACAGATTAAGTTCATTTCTAGAAAATGTTATTTTTAATACAATGGTGGGTTGAAAATCAGTATGTCTCTGAAATAAAGTTAAAATATCACAATGCTTTTATTAAATTCAGTTTTGTTGATCCATGAATCAGGTTAAATTCAGACATAAAGAAACCAAGCACAGGGTAGTAACCTAAAATGTGGTTCATATGATCAGGTCATGACAAGTCCCTTGTGAAATTAAAATGTCTTTCGGGTTCTGAATGACCAGCCTTTAAAGCATGTATCCAGGCATTTACAACCCATTTGAAATTTAATCTGAATGACAGGTCTGCTGCTGCAAGAAGTAATCGACCATTAATAATAATAATAATGTATTTTATTTATATAGCGCTTTTCATATACTCAAAGACGCTTTACAGAGATTTAGAGAACATAGGGAAATGAATAAATAGATAAATAAGTAAATAAATAAACGAACAGAGAAAGGAGACAGAAGGTGAGGTGACCTTCAGTGGTTGAAGGCAGTACTGAACAGGTACCATTGGTCTATTGATTCACCGTCAGCATTTTCTGTCGGTCATCTTTGTACAGATTAGACTTCAAAGTATTAAAATGTGTCTGCATGAGGACATTGGTATAGCTTCTTGAGTTAAATTCTAGTTTTCCAAACATCTAGAAAGACTGCAACACTGAAGATTTAATCTAAGCGGTAAATTTTGCTTCAGAGACATTGATCCAAACTAAGATTGATACCTTTGTACTTTCAGAGCTTTGAGTTGGTAAGATTCTCGTGTCTTATTTTAAGGTTTATGTAGCTCATTGTAGTACTATTAGTGGCGAGTTGTTGCAGAGGCTGCCTTTTGAATACAAATGTTCCATGACACCATTTTACACAGTATCCTGGCCAACCTTTTCTCCTTTAGTCAGCGGCGTTAAGGTTTGTTGTTTCTCTGGCTTGGGTGTTAGAGGGGGAACATGGAAAAGTAATTCCTAGCATGTGAACAACTTTGAGGATATTATGAATCAAATTCTTTCCAAATTAATGTTGGTTCCTAATTATAGCTGAAAACGTACATCCCACTGTTAGGCTAATTCAAGGTCATTGCTCATTTGGTAAACTAGATCAGTGCTTCTTAAACTGATGAATGGTTCACCCAAGGGTGAATGAAACTAGAGGGGTGCATGAAGGGGGAATGACTTAACATATATAAAATTATACATAAGGGAGAATAAAATGAAAATTACAAAAAAACATAAGAATATTTAGTCGAGGGTGAATGAAATTTTGTGATAAAGACTCGAAGGTGAATTAGTTTAAGAAGTACTGAACTAGATTATTCGGCCATGTATAAATTTATTTGGTTTTGTAATGGGGAACTCTTTGTGGCGTTGATGCATCTGTTCTTGTGTGAAGATTGAAAAATATATGGAAAACACTTCAATCGTATCCTTATGTCAGTTTATTTGCATTTCTTTTGTGTGTTGTTACGTGCACAACTGATCAAAATACTAGTTTGAATTATAGAAAAATTAAGCTTAACAAGGTAGGAAGTGGGCATAACCATATTGATGTGGATGCATTTTTTAACCATGGTAAATTATTGTAATAGTTGGCACGGTTGGATTGAAGTTGAGAGGAAGAGCATTTGACAGCTCTGGGCCTGTACTCGCTGGAGTTTAGAAGGATAAGGGGGGGAATCTCATTGAAACTTACCGAATAATGAAAGGTCTAGGTAGTGGATGTGGCGAGGATGTTTCCACTTGTGAGAGAGTCTAGGACGAGAGTTGGTTATATGGTTATATTAGATGAGACTAGGTCAGAGAAAGTGGTCGGCATGGACTGGTAGGGCCGAACGGGCCTGTTTCCGTGCTGTAATTGTTATATGGAGAGGGCAAAGCCACAGGATAAAAAGACCTACCTTTAAAAAGGAGCTGAGCAGAAATGTCTTTAACCAGAAGGTGTGAATCCATGGAATTCATTGCTACAGACGGCTGCAGAGGCCACGTCTTTGGGTATTTTTAAAGCGGAAATTGTTTGGTTCTTGATTGGTATGGGTGTCTTAGGTTACAGGGGGAAGGCAAGAGAATGGGGTTGAGAGGGAAAGATAGATCATTCATGATTGTATGGCGGAGCAGACTTGATGGGTTGAATGGCCTAATTCTGCGCTTGTCTTATGAACTTAAGAACTTTAGAAATATATGTAATGGGATTGCAGTTATCCATGATGGAATATTTCTTACAAGTAGGAATATAGCACATTCACATCTAGCTCTACTTTTTTTGATTTTTTTAATCTCTGTATCAATTGGACCTTTTACCACATAGATCAGCCTTCATCCTTTTCTGAATTAATGTCTTTAATATTGCCAAACTGAGTTTTGTGTGCTACACCCAGCTCCTTTAATGTAGGAACTTTTCTCATTAATAAACATTTCATCCAACAAACCCAATCTCATGACAAATGTCTAAAAGGCACTTGAAGTGCAAAGCTACAGACCAAGAGCTAGAAATTGAGATTAAAATGGAAAGTGTTTTTTTGTGTTCAATTGGTCTTAAAGCCTGAACTGATTCCTGATTTCTAGCTGTGACCATACTAGAAATTGGAGTTTATGATTGTTGGGTGAAGATACAATGGCTTTGCCATTTACTCCCCCAGAGCTGAACTTTTTCCTGATGCTCACTGCCTTAGTTCATGCCTTTTTAGAATGGTCATGAATAATACATGCTTGTGTTTCCTGGGGAAGATGGAGAAATTTGAGAGGATGAACAAGGAATTCTCATGTTATATCATAGATGAAAATTAATTTTAAAAGCTTGTTTAAAAAGAATTTGTTCTGAATGTTTGAATATTTTTTTCAGGTTTATGAATGACCAAGAGCACTGTGTGAAATACAGCAGAGACTGAACCACCAGGCAGTGGGAAAATATGCCAATACCTCCGCCACCCCCACCCCCACCTGCTGCTCCTCCACCCCCAGCGTTTAATCAGGTAAGGAAATGCCGTTATCTGTGATAGTTCAGGGGATCATCTGTGTTGTTGAATAATGTGAGCAAAGAGAGAAGTCATTCAGCCCGCTGTAACAATGTTTACCCTTTATTTGAGCCTTCTATCTCTATTACCGAGATAAGCTTCAATTTTACCATTGCTAGATGGCTGTCATAAATTGATGATAGTTAGTATTCAGTTTTGCTCGGCACCACAGGCGGAGAAATAAAAGTCTCATAAATTGAATTCCACCCCTCTCCCATACCCGTATTAAGCCTTTTATGAACTTGAGCAAACATAGAAAATAGGTGCAGGAGGAGGCCATTCGGCCCTTCGAGCCAGCACCGTAAGAAAACAAGGATTCAATGTCTCGTGGGTATACCAATATTTCTGCCACCGGCATTGTCAATTATTTCTGCATCCACCCCTGAACAGCTATTTAATTGTCATGGTACAGGAGCAATAATTGTATACAATTATGACTCAAAATGTTTTAGTATAACTAAAATGCTATTTATGTACTCTACAAGCATTTTATTTTCATAAGAATTATATATTCATGCAAAATTGCCTGGCTTTCATTGGCTTTATTAATCTGCTTTAAGCAAATTGGAAATTTGGCATCTGAAAATATTTTTTCTCTTCCATTATATTGTTGTTTTACAAATAATATGCAACTCTATTGTAATTTACCAATTTTTGGACTTATTCTGCACATTTATTAATATTGTGACTTTTTGCCGACTTTTCTGGGTTGATTAATGTGCATGGACACAGATACACGCACTGTTCCAAAGTGTAATTGCAGGTAGCTCTGCAGTAATAGGTGTTTTAATATTGTAAATTGAATTAGGGACCACTGCAGGTAGTTCTGCTGTAATGTGTTAGCTATGTTCCGAAGAAACCTTAAGTTATATAATCTCATAATAAAGACAATTTGTCGGTAGGTGAAACGAGTTTAGGGGCTGAGTGTTCCAGACTTGCAATTATAGTTATTTTTTCTTGCAGGAGTTTCAAAATTGTCTATTTTGTGTTTAGAGATGCAGCATGGAAACAGGTCCTTTGGCCCACTGATTCCATGTCAGCCATCAGTTACCAGTTTAGACTAGTTCTATGTTATCCCAGTTTCTTCTACATTCCTTGCACACCAGAGGCAATTTACGGAGGCCAATTAACCTACAAATCCGCACATCTTTGGGATGTGGGAGAAAACCCGGGTCTCTGGCACTGAGGCAGCAGCTTTACCAGTTTAATGGCAATGTTATATTTGCAATTCACATTAGTTAAAAGTGAAAACATGGGGTGAGGAGACTTTGGAGTTTCAGATGCTGTCTGGATTATTTACAGGAAAATAAAATTTCATGTGTCAGAATAGGCCAGTTTAAGCAAAGAATTACAAAATAGTCCATTGTAACTTTCTATCGAGAGTAAAGCAACAAAATGTAATACTTTTAATATTTTTAAACAGGCAAATACAGTTACAACAAAATTGAGCCGAGAAGATCACCGCAATCGAGGGGCACTCTTATCTGATATCACAAAGGGAGCCAGACTCCGAAAAGTGACCAATGTAAATGACAGAAGTGCTCCAATTCTTGAAAGTAAGTAGCAAATGTAAATAGCTGTGATGTTACAAGGAATTTTGTTGAGTTTGTGAACTTGTTGCTCTATACAGTGAAAACTCTATCAATGCAGCTGTGTTTTCAAATGTAAGACCTGCTATGAGGTAGCACATTTAGCATATAATGACAATCTGAGTTAACAAGTTAAAAACACCTGCTATAAGTGTCTCATACGACGGCCAAGTGTGTTGACTTGGTGAAGATTTTGATTGCAATGTGTCATGACACTGAGACTTTGAATAAGTCCCTTGTTTTAAATTGTTGATTTAATTGTTGGTTTTCACTACTTGTCGCACTGGAAGGGTGAATTTCTATTCTGTTTACTTAATAGTATTTTTATTTTCTGGAGCTGTTAAGGGAGGAGGCGGAGGAGGAGGAGGAGGAGGAGGAGGTGGTGGAGGTGGTGGAGGTGGAGGCAGCTCAGGATCTGCATCTGGCGGCCCAGTTCCTATGGGTGGTTTGTTTCAAGGTGGAGTCCCTAAACTTCGCCCAGTGGGGCACAGAGACAATTCAGGTACTTTGTGCAAACTCTTTTTAGTTGAGATTTTCAGTTGGGTGTTAGTTACACTTGTGTGTGAATGTTAATATCCCATAAGTAATCGATGGTCTCCATCTGGAGCCACTAACTAAATTGGTCAGGTTTTACCTGTGCACAAACAGAATTAATATTTTAGGACAGTGTTTCTCGATCGCTAACAATTGGGGAATTGGAAAATAACAACTTTCTGCTGCTTACTGACATCACGTGGAACAGAAGTGAACCATAAATATAAATACTGGGATTAAGTCACAGACCACCTATTTGGAAAGAGTGTCCTCAGTATTGAAGGATTGTAACGCTGTTGAAGATGTTTATAAATATCTCCTTTTCCTTTTTGAGTGGATTTAAGAATATCATAGAGTCATAGAATGATACAGTGTGCAAACAGCCCCTTTGGCCCAACTTGCCCACATCGGCCAACATATCCCAGCTACACTAGTCTCACCTGCCTGCATTTGGTCCATATCCCTCCAAACCTGTCCTATCCATGTACCTTTCTCAATGTTTCTTAAATGTTGGGATAGTCCCTGCCTCAACTACCTCCTCTGGCAGCTTGTTCCATACACCCACCACCCTTTGTGTGAATGACACTATTTGAGTAAGAAGCTCTTGTTGGCTTTTGCTTGGTGCATTGGGTAATAGGGTCATGGAAAGAGCCACCACAGAAACAGGCCCTTCAGACTATTGACAGCACTGACCATCAACTACCTGTTTTACATTAATTCTTCATTCCTTTGTTATTCTCCCCAATTCTCTTCAACTCCAAGATTCCACAACTCACCTACACTTGAGGCAATTTACAGTGACAAATTAATCTACCAACCTGCACACCTTTGTGATGTGTAAGGAAACACCATCACAGAGAGAAAGTGCAAATGCCACATAACACGAGGTTTGGAATGAACTAGAGCTCTGATGATGCGTGCCAGCGGAACTACCAGTGGCAACACTGTGTCATCCAATATTTATCATTTATTTATTTTTAAATATAATTCCTAAAGGTTATTAATATTTTTACTGTTCATATGCTTTTGGTTTGTAGAATTAGCTGTGTTTTTTCTCTAGTTATATATTGGAAAGGAAACCCCTTAATTTGGGAAGACCAATTTGGGTATTGCTTGTTTGGGATATGCCCCATTTTACAGATATCGGGTTGCAACAATACAAAATGTTACAAACAATGAATAGCTGAAATAAATGAAAACGTTGGAAATTCTTCTGCACATAAAACAGTATCTTTGAAGAGTGAAACAGCATTCATAAATTTCAACCTTGAGATCATCGAGTCTCTTTGATTAGGTATTGATTTACCTGTGTAGTAAGTTTTCTATGATCGTCATACTGTTGCGCAAGGATTCGTGGGCTTGATCAGTTGGATTTAAATCGCTTCCCAACTGAGGCTATTTAGGGCTATTTTTTAACTAATCAGATCTTTAATGAGGTTTTCACTTTCAGTGAGATTTTTCGCAGTGTGCTTTAATATCAAAGATGTTCAACAGTTCTCATTCTGTTTCATTATCACCTTGCATTAAAGCTGCAGTGCCCACAGTGATGCTGTTAACGACATCACTAGGGTGCAGTAGGTGGGAGATATAGCTGCCATTTAATGAAGCAATAGAGCTTCTTTCATTGGCCCTCTTCAACGAGTTAATTACTTTTGCGATTCTTGGCTGGGATTGTGCATGCTAGCAACTGACATGATTCCAGATGTTCTGACAATCCCAACATGCGCAGGGTGTAGGTCAGCTGCATGATGACGTAAATGAAGTACTTGCAAAAATAATTATCAACACATTTAAAATAAAGGCATTATTTTAATTGAATTGCTTTTCGTTTTTCTCTGTTTTATATTTTGTATGGCTTCCTATATAAATGTGGTGGGGGCATGAAATTTTCACACAATCATTTTGTAATGTGGTAGATGTAAAACTTTTTGCATTAAATGCAATAGCTTTTTCAATGAGGCATTAATTGTGAAATCCAAATCCAACACCAGAAATTTTAGGCTCGCTTACTAGTCCACTACCTTGGAAAAACTGCTGTTAGAGCTGCTGTCTCTTAATTGAGGCTCCATTGGGCCAGTCAGATAGACATGAAAGATACCTGGGTATCATTTTGAAATAGGGAAGAGTTGACCATGTTGTTTCATGTACAGTATTTTATCATGTACAACTTTATCATGTGCAACTAATGTATATTTCTCAGGCAGTTATGAAAACAGGTGATCACATTGGTTACATCTGACTTTTTGCTGTGCACACTGCTGTAGCATTTTGTTTTACTTTACAACAGTGACTACTTCAAAAGTACACAATTGCCAGTCAACATCATGTTTAGAAATGCATGGGCCTTTATTTATTTGACTTGATGAAGCTTGCCAGTGACTGTTAATAGGCTTTTGATTACATGTATGTCGCAGGCCATTTCTGTCCGCAGTTGAGCTCGAGTGCATGCACTTTCAGTCAGAAGTCAACTGATAGCAGTTTGGGACCTGAGCAGTCTGCACTTTACAATTGAATTATTTATCTCCTGTTTTCAGATTCTTCATCTGGTAAAACCGCACTAAATCCACCTAGCTCAAGATCAGCTGCTCCTCGACCTCCTCCGAGCAGCAACCGCTACAGTGATGATACTGATTCACAAAGCAAGACCTCTCCACCGGCGCTGCCAAGAGTTCACCGGCCTTCATTACCAGATCTTTCCAGCTCATCCCGCCCCAGTAGTGTAGGAGGCGTGAGGCACAGTGCATCAGCACCGCCACCTCCTCCTCCCATCGGAAGACGTACGAATCTGCCTCCGCCACCTATGCACAGCAGCCGAACTCATTCCAGTGGCCCGTACAACAGGGAAAAGCCTTTGCCTCCTACACCAGGACAAAAGGCGCTTGGCTCTCGAGATGGACCTCCTGCCCCTCCTCCTGTCAAGCATCCTCCATCACCAATTAATCCCAGGCTCAGCAGTGTTCAGAACCAACCTTTGCCACCCCCTCCTCCACCTTACAGGCAACCTCCCCATGTGCATAATGGCCCTTCTACTCCTGGGAGCGAGGCCGCCCCAGAATTGCCGCAGAGACACAATTCATTATCGCGGAAGTCAGCCGGACCAATGCGGGGAGCTGCTCCTCCCCCTCCATCTCCTTCACCTTCCCAGAACCGACCACCACCACCTGCCAGGGACCCGCCAAATCGAGGAGCAGGTAAGAACCTGGTGTGTGAGTAATACAGATCAAATGATTAAACTTCAGAATGAAACACATTTTATTGGTGATTTATAAAATTGTTGTTTTGAAAGTAAAAGGATCATGTATTCATGTGTGTGCTCATGAGTAATAAGGAATCAGATTGGAATATTTTATCTTTCATTACCAGCTCTTCATGTGAGTAAGCTTTTTGGTTTGTAGATAGTCATTGCCAGCCTGTGAATGCCTTGAATTGAGAGATAATGTTATTACTTACCCATAGTTGAAGATCTGGGCATTGTTGAAAATACTGCAATTATTTCCATCCTTAAATACATCTAAAGGTGATAATGAACTGCTACCTTGATCTATTCCAGTCGGTCTGGGGAAGTTACATCAATAACGTTGTTCCACATTTACATCCACCGATGATGAAGGAACCGTGAAATATTTCTACATTGGGTTCACTTAAGACTAAAAGGGTAATCTTCAGGCGATCCTGTTCTCATGGTAGTAGAGGTTGAGGGTTTGAAAAGTGCCGATGGTGGCAGGGTTGAATGTTTAGATATGTGGATGGCGCATCAAGTGGGCAGCATTATCCAAGATGGTGTCATGCTGCTCAAGAGTTGTTGAATCTGCATTAATTCGGGCAAGTGTAATTTTCCACTTAGTTTATGGTTTGTGCCGTGTAAATTTCTGAAAGGCTCTGAGGTGTCAGGGTACCACTGCAAGGCCCCAGTCTCTATGTTTGATGGCCATAATATTTTTATGGTCGGTCACTGTTAATCCCCCAGGATTTTGAAGGTGGAGGACATTATGGTCATGTCAAGAATGGGCGTTTAGTTGCTCTTTGAAGAATCTTTGAATATTTAAACGTCAGAGGCAAGTAAATTTGTGTCTATCTTTGGTGTAAACTGCAGTTCCCTTCCAACACCTCTAGTGTTGGAAGGAACTGCAGTTTACACCAAAGATAGACACAAATGCTGGAGTAACTCAGCGGGACAGGCAGCATCTCTGGATAGAAGGAATGGGTGACGTTTCGGGTCGAAAAAGGGTCCTTCAGTCTTGAAGAAAGGTCTTGACCCGAAACATCACCCATTCCTTCTATTCAGAGATGCTGCCTGCCCTGCTGAGTTACTCCAGCATTTTGTGTCTAAATTCTAGAGGAGCAAGGTAATCACCGGGCACATTTATAGCATGAGAGCTGCTTGTCACATCAGTCCCTATCTGAACGTTATCTAGGTCTTGCAGTATGCATTTGTAGACTCTCATTTCCTGAGAGGTTGTAAGTAGCATTAAGGCAATGGCAGGTAGATTCTTCATAAACAAGATCCCGGGTGAGGGAATGAACGCTCACTGGGCAGGAATGTAGAGTTGGGGTTATTAACTTGTTAAATGGTGAAGCAGATATCAAGTCACAGTTAAAGCCTGTGGCAATAGAGAAAAAAATTGCCAATCACAACTGCGAAGTAGTTTATTCTTAGAGTTGAAACATGCTGCCTTGCTGAGCATCAGATTGTTGCTCCTGATGGTTGTTTGTGGGGAACCTTCTAATCCGCTTTGGGATTTGTCCAAGAAGAATGGAACAGCAATCTTCCTGCAAGTTTTTTGGGTTACCCTGCAAGCGTAAGGAACTTCACTTGTTTTATTTGTGTATACGTATGTACATATACACACATGCATAAATATAGCCGCACATACATTAATCTACACATGTGTGCATAATATATAAATATATATAGTATATATAAAAATGTAAATATATTTATAATGTAAGTACACAAATATAAGTGTATGCGTATATATATATATATATATATATATATATATATATATATATAGTATAAGAAAATAACCAGATGCTGGTACAAATCGAAGATATTTATTCACAAAATGCTGGAGTAACTCAGCAGGTCAGGCAGCATCTCGGGAGAGAAGGAATGGGTGACGTTTCGGGTCGAGACCCTTCTTCAGACTGGTCACCCATTCCTTCTCTCGCGAGATGCTGCCTGACCTGCTGAGTTACTCCAGCATTTTGAGTATAAACGTCAATAAACTGCAAGTAATATTGAGTCTAAATGCTTTAATTATGCTATTAGTGACAATGAAGTACTAATAGTGAATGGAGAGCAAGTGAGAGAAACCTTTGAGTTGGTGAATTAATGTGCTGACCAGGAACAACGTTCACTTGATGGGCTCTGTGACCTGTTTCTCATATTATTTCATGATTCACCACTTTCAGAATTAGGTTTGCAGTTTGCATCTAGCACCAACCTGTTAACATGTAAACGGTCTTCACAGGAGGTGATAGTGCAGGAATTATTTAGCAGGGAAACCAGTACTGTGTCAATGAGATAGTTAACTTCATTCTCAAAGGCTTGAGTTAAAATGAGGACTGGTTGCATAAAATGCTAATGGGATAGATGCAAGCATCTAAATATAAAGCAACCGTTTTCTTCTAGCAGGGAAATTTACATGAAGCATCATCGAGTTAAAGCTGGGTCAATCATGACTAAAATTAAGAACATATTTTTGATAGAAAATGTTGTGGAATTTTTTCCCCCAAAAGCCTGTGGTCTCTGGGCCAATTGGGACTGAAATTGTTACTTTTACTGTTAACTATGAACGGCAAGGGACATAGCAAAGAGAAAAGGTAAATGGAATTTAACTCTTGTCAGGTTTTCTTTCTCTAGAGTTTTAGAGCTGAGGTAAGACCTGATAGAAGTATATAAAATTATGACAGGCATAGATAGATAGGGTAGACAATCAGAACCTTTTTTCCAGGGTGGAAATGTCAAAGGCTAGGGGGCGTAGCTTTATGGTGAAAGGGGCGAAGTTCAAAGAAGATGTGTTAGGCAATTGTTCTTTTTTTGCACAGAGTGGCAGGTGCCTGGAATGCACTGTCCACTGTGGTGGAGGCAGATATGATGGTGACATTTAAAAGGCTTTTGGATAGGCACATGAATTTGCAGAGAATGGAGAGATATGGAAAACATGCTGGCATACGAAGTTCGTTTAACCTGGCATGGGCATTGTGGGCAAAGAGACTGTTCCTGTTCTATACTGTTCTATGTTCTAAGATATTGATCATCCATGATCTCATTAAATGGCACAACAGCTTGAGTGGTCCAATTTTCCAATCTTACCAATTTTTTTGAACTGTCCAATTTTTAGTGTTGTTGGATTTGTTTTATAGCCTCTGTTCCTGTTCACATTGAGAATATATTCTGATATATCTGTCTCGCATCCAAACTGGATTACTGTACCAATTTACCATGTTGAACCCAGCTTCCAGCACCAGTTGCTGTATGTCTAAATTTGCATTATTTACAAACTTAGACATTGATTTCCTGGTGGCATACTAGGTGAAAAGCTGAAATCCCATTTTCAGTCCCTGAGGATTTGTAAATCCATTTGTCGGCTACATCGTATCAATAATCTTTTATCACCTACCTTTCAAGCATGAATAGAATGTTACCTCTAATTAGCTCCACGATTGCTAATAATCTTTTGTGTAAAACCTCCTCAAATACCCCCTGAGTCCGTGTAAATAAAATCCGTGGGCGCTCCAAGAATCGATACAGTGATACTGATGGCGCTAGAAAGAGTTCAACGGATCTGAGAGATCATTTTTATTACGCTTGTTTGTCATCAGCCCTTACTTAAGCCCCCGAGTCAGCATTGTTTTGTCACTTAGCACTTCTTCACAAAAGCAACCAACGTGTATGGAGTATGCTGCTTTTTCTCCCCATTTTCTTTCAGCAGAACAAAGATGTAACAGAATGTTTCAATCACTTCCTCGTCCAATTATTAAGCAAGTTTTGAAAAAAGATCATGCTTCCAAAATTAGATTGCCTGTTTTGAAATTGGGAAGCAGCTTTCAAATTAAGAATATAATTTCTATAATTTTAAATTCCATCCTCTACAGTCTCTTAAATTTAGATTTGAGTGACTTGGGTTGTTTGTGACATGAAAGTGGCTTGGAGATGCACGCTAGTTAAATGATTGATTTAGTAATTATTGGTGTAGCATGGTGGCACAGCAGTAGAGTTGCTGCCTTACAGCGCCAGAGACCCGGGCTTGATCTTGACTACAGGTGCTGTCTGTGCGGAGTTTGTATGTTCTCCCCGTGACCTGCGTGGGTTTTCTCTAAGAACTCCGGTTTCCTCCCACACTCCAAAGACGTGCATGTTTGTAGGTTAATTGGCTTAGTGTAAATGTAAAATTGTCCCAGGGTGTGTAGGGTAGTGCCACTGTGCGTGGATCGCTGGTAGGTGCGGACTCGGTGGGCCGAAGGGCTTGTTTCTGCAGTACATATCTCTAAACTAATCCAGAGGAGTGGACTAAACTAATCCAGATACCCAACTTCCAATCCCACCATGGCAGTCGTGGAATTTATATACATTAATAACCTCAAATTTGGGGGAGAAAAGCATCATCCGACCTACAAGTGACTCTAGACCTACCTCATCATTGGATGCCCTCAAGTGACCCAGCAAACCCCTCTGGGTGGGCAATATATGCCTGCTATCTCTGTCTATCCTCTGGCCTGGCAAGTAAGGCCCTAATCTCAACTGAATGGTTTAAAAAAGGAAAGTGCATCTTTGACAAAAGATTTTCAAGAATGGAAAACCATCGTCAGTCTAATCTATTGAATAGCAAAATTGAAAACCTTAAACTACACTGTGCTTAGAATGGGATTGCTATCGATGTTGTTTGTCTGACATATTGAAGGTTCAAGATTTGCATCACGAGTCTCTATGAACAGCGAGTCTGTAAATAACGCAGACAACAGAGTGAACAAGTGTAACTTTGTTTCTGCGACTTAACAAGCTTTGAGCTCTTATCTAAGTAAAACCAATTTGAATCTCCCAATTGACGCTGCAATTATCTTGCTTTTATTTGCAGTTTTTTTTAAACATCCCTGTCAGTTGGAAAGTGTCATCTGATGCCAAGTAATTCAGATTTTTAGGACAAATCTCATTATAGCTTTAATAAAATATCATGTCCCACACACACAATGTGACAGCTGCCATCCCCATCCCCATCCCAGATACAATTCAGTTTTGTCAGAACATTTTTCTGTAATTTCCAGAAACATTTCACTTTTATATTCTGGTCCTGGATTGAAATTATAGTTAAGATAATGTTTACGATTGTAGTTTAATTGTAATGTGTCTATAGAGTCCTACAGAAGTGTAGTGGACCTCCAATAGCATTCCGTATTTGTGGGGAGTCCTTGAACCTGATCCTATTTTCACTTAACATCTATTCTGGCTTATTTTCAGTGGACATCCTGGATGATTATCAGAAGTGGGAGCCCCCCTTTCTACATTTCTATTTTAATATTCGAGAAGGGACTGGAACTTTACAGTTTGTGTCATTTGTCCGACTCTGCACATTACAAGCGTTGGGAGGAGGGAGAATGGGAGGACATTATGGCTTGCAAGCAAAGTGAATAGATCTCAGCAATTCTCAAATAGGATTGCTGTTTCACTGTTATCTTTGTGCCTTGTAGGCCAATGGATCAAGGGCTGGTTAACTCTATAGACATTCAAGCATTTTTTAAATCGTATTTGAGTAAATAGTATATTTATATGATACCATTTTATCTGCAATGTATACTCTGCAGTAACTAGATTGTTGCAAGAGTTTATTGCTTGTAATTTTTATTCAGCTGCTCTTGACCTAAGCATTTGGCTAACATTCTGGTGCCACATGGAGATGGTGCAGTTTTGAGAGCGATGCCATTTTTCCAATAAGAGCCCGAGGCATTATCCCCTCTGTGCCGTGGATTTCAAAGACCCAAAGGAAAGCAGAACAGATCTCCCGGCTGCCCTGGCCAATGCTTTTCTTTCAGTCCAAATCACTAAAAGCAAATTATCTGGAGACTATGGTGTATGGGAACTTGAGGTGCTCGAATGAACTATAGGATCTCTGACATTGCAACACTTTATAAATACCTTGTTAGCTGTAAAGAACTTTAGGATGCATTGAAATGGGCATACAAGTTACAACAGAAATACAAGTTTTTCATTTTCTTTCCAAGGTCTCCATATTTCATGTTTTTTAATCTTATGTTTTGGACATAGAGATCCTTCAGTGGTCAGCATTGGATTTAGCATAGAATAACATCCAAACTGCAAGGCAACTGAATCCAACTACATAATTGTTGTGGATTTTCAGTGAGAAATGATAACTATCCTGCCAATGTTGCCCCCTTGTGATAATTCAACACCACGCATTCTTCTTAATATCTTTGCAGGTGGCCTTCCTGGAAGCTTTTTTCCAAAGTACTGTAGAGAAAAAGCAGTTGATCAGAAGCTTTTTGCACACTGTTCAGAAAGCAAGTCCATCTCAAACTATTCACCCTATGCAGGTCAATGATCTTCAGATGATACGAGGAGAATGGACTTGGGGGTCACAAGGCATCTTGTAAAGATAAGCGGGTCCTCAAAGCTTCTAACTATCGCAACTCTCTCTCTCCCACTACCCAACATTACCCAAGGCAGGCCGATCTCTCAGCTCAAATCCAAAAATAGACACTTTCTAGAACAAACCTAGGTGTGTTGTATTCAACTTCAGTTTATTGATTACATTATTTTTGTTGTTTTTGTTCACAAACATTGATTACAGGTTATCTGAGAAAAAAGGGAAGCACAAATGGAGCAGCATTTTTCTCGCATAGATTTTAAAAGAACATTTTGATGCATCTGACCAAGTTTTTATTCTAATTTTAATCCTTCTCTTGATTTTGGCCACAGTGACCACCATCAAAACTAGCAGAGCTCATTATTTCTCAGAAGAGAGGCACAAAATGCTGGAGTAACTCAGTGGGACAGGCAGCATCACTGGAGAGAAGGAATGGATGATGTTTTGGGTCGAGACCCTTCTTCAGACTGAAGAAGGGTCTCGACCAGAAACGTTACCTATTCCTTCTCTCCAGAGATGCTGCCTGTCCCACTGAGTAACTCCAGCAATTTGTGTATATCTTTGGTTTAAACCATCATCTGCAGTTCCTTCCTACACACTTAATTCTTTCTCACTTCTTTTCCTTTGTTTTTTATATAGTTGCCAAGCTGTTTGAATTTAATCATAAGTGTGTTTCCTTATCTGGCACTTGACAAAACTGCTCAAACATTTGACTCTGTTCCACAGCTCCGCCACCACCTCCGCCTGCAATGCGGAACGGGGGCCGCGACGCCGCTCCCCCGCTGCCGCCATATAGGGCGCCTGCGTCTGACCCTTCACATCGAGGCAAGCCGCCGCCACCTCCAATGAGGACCCCTGCACCTCCACCGCCACCTCTGAGAAATGGACACCACCGGGACCCTGTTGGATCATCTTCCAAATCGTTCCTAGGTAACGGACTAAGAATGCAATCCAGCGGTCACAACGGAATGCAACAGCAGATTATTGCCGTCCTTTCCAACCAGGCAGCCTCTCCCAGTTCCTCACTGCATTCCCCCATCAAAGCTGTTGACAGCTTCACTCTTTGTTTCACTTTCCTGTTTTAACCTCTTTTTTCCATCCTATCATTGTCCTCCCCTTCTCCAATTGAAATGGTGGCTTATTAAGCAGTTTCTCCCACTTGTTTATATTTTCAGTTCCCATCCGAAATGTGAAAATTGGCTCAGGGTGAACTTTCCATTTATTTATGACAATATCTTGAAATGTTTTTGAGACAACAATTCCTGGTAATATAACACCACTTCCTTGATCATTTATATACACAGGATATATCTTGTATTGAGAAAAATGCCATTCGCAATGTTACAATTGTTCGGAAAGAGACTGATCGTACAAGGAGAAATATTTGGCATTCTTTTACATGTCAGACGCCATGTTAAAGCCTGTGCTGCCCTTTGTGGATTCATTTTATTTTAATGTCTCTTTAGATGACTTTGAATCAAAATACTGCTTTCATCCGATTGAAGACTTTCCCGCACCGGAGGAGTATCGGTATTTCCAAAAAATATACCCGAGTAAGATTAACAGAGGTGAGTTGCTCCAGTTTGTGTTGCATTAATATGCACTTTAAATGAGTACTAAACACTCCCTCATTGAATGGAAATCTTGAAATAGAACACAAAATTATTAACTGTCAGGCAACATCTGTTGAGAAAAACAGTTAATGTACCAGATCAATCATTGTCAGAATTAGGAAAAAGTATGAAAAAAAAATTAAGCTACGGATAAACAGAAGAGAGGCAGTGAGAACAAAAAGCAAGGACTGTGATAAGATGAATGGGTTCAATGAGTTGAGGAACTTGGGGCCGCGACCAGACATTCTGTTAATGGACTTCATCTTTACTGTTTTTTCTCAAAAATTGTAGATGCCAAAACTAGAAATGTTCTCACAATGTATAGTGCAGGACATTTTGTATTTCATAAAATTACTTTGAGGCTGTAGTGAATTTGGTTCAAATGGATAACGTTGGTTTATCCTCTACACCAGCCTCCTCTATATGCATTTTATTTAACACGATCGGTAAACTCTCTTCCCTTGCCTCTTGTATTTAATGAGCTTTCTTTCGCTTGCATCTTGCGAAGCTAGTGATTGGTGGCTGTAACCTAGCCAAATAAATGATAATGTGTGGTTAATTGGACATATGGCAGAAGCCTGCTTACTGATCCGTGCTTTTTTTTTCTCAGTGGCAATTGATAATATTTTTTGAGAGCTTAAATTGTGAAGTGCTATAATAAAGTGCACCACTCCGATTTATTAGAAATAAAACAGTATGGGAGTGCAGATGCTATTCTGAGCTTGCGCATGAGACCCAGAGTGTGGCTGCCTCCATCATCTCTGTCGCTACCCTACCATCAGGAGGAGGAAAAGTAAATTATGCATCTTATTGTCAAGCTTCAACAAAACTTTATAGCTAACCAACCGTGTGAGGTTTTAAATGCTCTTTAATGTTTGTTCATAAAATGTACAGACCCTTTTTTTTTTGTTTCCTTTTCTTGCAGTTGTTCGTGGGGCACCACCTCTGCCGCCTGTTGCAAGATGATCTGTCACCGTGTGGGTTTGGTTATTTCCTGCGGTTCCTGTTGGAAGACTGTTGCTTTAGCTTCCTTCCTTTCCCTGGTGTACAGCGCAAGATCCTTATCCACTTCACTACATTGAGGCAAAACCTCCAGATCTGCTTAGAGCATGCATTCTAATCTGAGATTTCCGAGGTTCATCCTTGACCGTCACATCTTTCAGCTCCAGCAGTTCTCCTCGCAGTTGGGCTGAGCTAATGGAAAGTTGACTGGAATGAGATGATTATTTTTTAAGTCGATGGGTTACTAGATGTTTACAACTATCAGCAATCCAAGAATGACACGTCCGAGTTACACTACAAATCAAATTGAAACACGTGGAATAAATTGTTTTGGTTTTCGAGGTTAAACAGAATCCTTAACATATATATAATTATACCCTTGGACTTCTGGTAGAATGGTAGAATCATGGAACACTTGGGGAAATATAGACCAGTTGATTAAGACTAAAATTCCCGCACGTTTCTTTGAATTTTTACTTTAATATCTAGCTGGTCCTTGCCTTATACACTATGTCATGCCGTTGGTACCAGATTTATTATTATGTATTTACGCTTCACATACAGGAGCCATAGTAATCATTGTTTATAAACCTTGTAAGTTGTACAAAATCTTGTGCATTAGACACGATGGGGTTAATGGAAAACACTATTTGTCGGATAACTGACTGGCTTGTTTTGGTTGGGTAATCTATCCAGAGCAAATGTTCCATCTGTAGTGGAGAGCAGTAGTGCTCATGTTGTAGGGTGTTGCCCGAGTGAGCCATATGCTGGGCGTGGGGAAGGTGCCGATGTGGGCCCGGGTCATGCTTCTGATTGTGTGCTGGGTACAAGCACTGTGAAATGCACTGCGCATTTTGTTTTTAAAAGTTGTAACTTCTGGCCAAAGCACTTTGAATTTGGTGGGTCGTTTATGTATTTGTAATGTGGCTCTTTCGCGCTGTTCCCGGGAACTCTGTACACTGTTCTCTCCATCGCCTTCATTCCTAGTGCCCCAGTGCCAGCGAGTCTAAATCTCTAATGATAGGAACAATTATTTCCACCATAAACATTCCCTCTCTCAGTCCTGCCACTGCCACCACCACCATCACCCACCCCTCTCTCTCTCTCTCTCTCTCTCTCTCTCTCTCTCTGCGTTCCATGGAAGTGGCATTTGAATTTAAAGGTAAAAACGTCAAGAGGTATTGAGCGATATATGGAACAATCTCTTTGGTGTTCTTTCAAGATTATAGCATATATAAAGGACGGATAGAATATATAAAGCTCTACCACTTAATCAATTGATCATATGTTGATTTATTTTAATTTTAAATATTTTAATCTTTTTTTGAGCCGGTCGATATTGATATGGTATATTATATTCCCACTTGACTGACTGAACTTGACAGCTCCTATTTTACAGAACACTGACAAGATTGCTGTAATAATTCTATGCTGAAATGCACAATGTTTAGCCTTGTGCTTGATCTACAAATGGTGCCCGGTTCATCATTTATCATAGCAGTGGTGACAGGCACACCCCCCTCCAACTAAAATAAAAACCTACAAAAATTCCTGATAAAAAATCACATTTTTTATATTATGACATATGCTTAACATTTTGTTAAATTTGAAATTGTACGTTGCCTAACATTGTTTTTGAAATTGTTAATTGGCGCAACCTAAAAGCAACGCCTTGTATCACAAAATTCATAGAAATAATTGAAAAAATAAAAAGAATCTGCAATGCCAGGTTCATTTGATGAATGTGAAAACACCTATTTTCATAATTGTCGCTGCATATGACAATGATTTCAAGGTCTTTCTCTTGAATAAAACCCCGAGCAATGTATTTCAACATTAGACTGATGTGTGTGCAGCAATACTGAATGAATGTGCAATAAAACAATAATTTGGCTGCCATTTTAAACTAACGTGGAACACATAGAACCAGTGACTCCCTCTGCTGTGCAGTTTTCGTGACGTCATTTATATGTTTGGACTGTGTGTGGATTGAAAGCATCTGCTTCAATGAGCCAGGTATTGTGATTCCTACATGTAATGCCTTTTCAACTTCACAATGGTGAGGTATCATTGGCAGGTAATATGAAAATAAATGTGTGTGTGTAAATAATGCACTAAATATTGTTTCATTGTGCATGGGATGGCTTGTAAGATTTTGACTCGCTGGTTCATGCAGTTGATGTACTCAAATATACTCGTGCTTATCCTCCAACGTAAGCATAACAGCAGGATGATCTTCTGTACTGTACAAATGCATGCAATTTAATCTGATCCTTCATGCCATTTCTGTCTTGGTATCAATGGACACAATGTGTTAGCGTTTGCTTTTGGCTGCAATTTCAAAAGTGTAGTTAAAGTAAAAATGACCATGTTTTTGTCTAGTAATCATATAAAACATTAACTCTAGTGACCATTCCACAGAACAGTCTGGCCCAACACTGTTAATGTTGTTTGTTTCTTGTTTAAAAATCTGCTATCTGTATTCTTAATCACCCAGCACACAACGGTGAAGGGAGACGATGAGTGAGTGTATCGTGCAGTAGTTGACAGATTGACAAACAAGCATGGAGAAGGTTTTGGTAGGTTTTAAAAATGACTTTGTTTTGTGGCAAGTATCACGGGTTATCACAGCAGTTTTGTCAGCGGTCCCTGGTACAAGGCTACCAGACTGGCACCTGGGATTTGTAAGACAGACTTGAAACGTGCAATATTGGCACTGGTGTGTGCATGTACGCTGATGACAATGTTGGTACATGTAATGCCATGCCAGTACCCTGTACATAATATGCCAGCTTCATGGTTGGTGCACCTGGCAGCAGTCGCATTAGTGTGGTGTATGTAATATGCCAGTCCAGTACAGGTCCAGTATTTTTATGACTTTTGTGTTTTTTTTTTCCTTTTGCTCACTTTGCAGTTGCCATGAACATTGTGCCTTACAGAATGCGCTGGCATTCTGTGTTGCTTAGTTTTGCTCTTTTAAATGGGTGCGTGTGCGTGCGCACACACAAAATAAAAGGACAGGAAGACTTTCCATTTCATGAATGTTGCCTGTTTGGAGTCCTGTGAATATTATCATGTATGTGTAATCTGATGCCGCCTGTGGTGGGTTTCTTAACTCCAGTAGCTTTTCCGTCAGACATGGTGGGTACTCTGCAGTCTAATTTTTTTTTTAAACAAAATTAACCTCATTATTATTAAAATTCTGTTTAGCTGGATTAATTTATTGTCTTGATTTGTTTCTTTTTGTGGTAACGTACTAGATTGCCGGTCCCACTCCTATGGTTAATCTGTGCAGGGTATTGAGGTAGTCTCTAACTATGGGTCTGGGGTGTGCTGTAGTTCCCCTGCTATGCAATTCTTGATTATGGAAACAAAACTTTGTAATCACAATTCTTTAAATGGTACAGCAGCCTCTTCTGTGGGATAGAAGCAAAAAAAATGGACTCGAAATATGAAGATTGCAATAACTAGAGCATTGAATTCCCTTGTGTATTGCTGTATCATGCAGGCCAGCTGGACTTGGTTCTCTGTTAATTATTAAGAAAATTGAAATAAAAATAATCACTTTAATTTTCTTATCCGAGTGTTGAAGAGTGATTTATTCTCGACCCACTTTGCTTTTCTGAATTGGATCATTTTCTTTGTGATGCTCAAAATGAGTGTGTCATGCGCGCTTATTTTTGTACACTTTGGAATGAACAGGATTAATCACCGATTAATCAGCAGCCACACCATTCACCAAAAACATAAGGTGGCAGATAAAAGACAGAATCTTTTAACTTTCACACTAACATCCTTGCCAAATCAGACTACTCAAGCTGTGCACATGAAAAGTCTCTCTGAAGTGTCTTCCCATACTTCAATTAAAAAAAAATTTTAAAACATGTTTCCTTTTGAGTTATATTTTCTCTGTGAAATGGGTGGAAACAAACTGGATATCTGCTTCTCATATCTGCTTGAGGGATGTCAAAATATATAGTCTGTTCCAATTTCGTCTAATGGAGAATAGAATTTTGCTATTCAATGGTGCAGAGTGACGGATTAGTGCATTTTGAAATGACACCAGTCTCCATCTATTTGTATTTGTGGTTTCCAAAATGAAAATCTTGTGCTTTGGAAAAAGACGACAATGCTCCACGATGTCACATCGCTTGGAAAATTTCAGCTGTTGCCGCAGCAACAACTGAGCAGTTGACTTGTCTACTCGGTCTTAATTAACAAAAAACGTAATATTTTGAATGGGATTTAAAGGAACTATCAAAATTACTTAGCACACTTTCAAAATAATTAATTGCAATTTCACGAGTGCAAAGACTAATTAAATATTCATCCAAAATAAGAGGTGATACAGTCAAACTGAAGTTGTTTAATTAAATTGTCGCTACACACACAAACATGAGCATACAGATAATAAACAGTTATAAATCTCATTGCAATCAATGTATCAATTATTAGCCTTTGAGTTTTCAATTAATTGAATTTACAAGTAACACGAGCCACTTTATGTAAAATGGGATAATGTTTGAGATTGAAGGAATAATGAAAATGGAGAGAGCTTTATAATTCTATGGGTGGTACAATTGGTAGAACCTGTTGCCTTAGAGCTGGAGACCCAGGTTTAATCCTGACCTTGGGTGCTATCTGTGTGGAGTTTGCACCTTCTCCCTGTGACTGCGTGGGTTTCCTCCGGGTGCTCTGGTTTCCTTGAGTTTGTAGATTAATTGGCCTCTGTAAATTTCCCTAAGTGTGCAGGGAGTGGATGCGACAGTGCGATTACATGGAACAAGTATGAATGGGTGGTCAAAGTTTGGTATGGAAGCTGTGTGCCGAAGGGACTGTTTCCAAACTGTATCAGACTGCAATTGTGAAACCCAGTAGAAATAAATAGCACAATTTACAGCGGCATTTGAATTTGGATCTTAAGATTCAAAATCCAGTCTAGAAACATGTTGGTGTCCTTGTTTGTTGGTTTAAAAATATATATTACTGGAAAGTGGCACTAATGAATAAATAACAGTCTTATAAGAAAATAACTGCAGATGTTGGTACAATAGACAATAGACAATAGGTGCAGGAGTAGGCCATTCAGCCCTTCGGACCAGCACCGCCATTCAATGTGATCATGGCTGATCACTCTCAATCAGTACCCCGTTCCTGCCTTCTCCCCATACCCCCTCACTCCGCTATCCTTAAGAGCTCTATCCAGCTCTCTCTTGAAAGCATCCAACGAACTGGCCTCCACTGCCTTCTGAGGCAGAGAATTCCACACCTTCACCACTCTCTGACTGAAAAAGTTCTTCCTCATCTCCGTTCTAAATGGCCTACCCCTTATTCTTAAACTGTGGCCCCTTGTTCTGGACTCCCCCAACATTGGGAACATGTTTCCTGCCTCTAATGTGTCCAATCCCCTAATTATCTTATGTTTCAATAAGATCCCCCCCCTTCATCCTTCTAAATCGAAGGTATTTATTCACAAAGTGCTGGAGTAACTCAGCAGGCCCCGAGATGCTGCCCGACCTGCTGAGTTACTCCAGCACTTTGTGAATAACAGTCTTGGATCCATTGGGATCACATACCGTGGATTTCAGGGTAAGAGATGGCAGTTCCCTTGAGAATGTTAGTGGATGAACTGTGATTTTTTGGAGTTTAATTTTAGTTTAAGAGATACAGCGCAGAAATGGGCCCTTTGGCCCGCCGAGTCGGTGCTGACCAGCAATCACTGTTCATTAACACTACCCTACGCACATGAGGAGTAATTTTACATTTACACCAAGCCAATTAACCTACTAACCTGTACGTCTTTGGAGTGTGGGAGGAAACCGAAGATCTCGGAGAAAACCTACGCAGGTCACGGGGAGAACTTACAAACTCCGTACAAACAAGCAGGATTGAACGCAGGTCTCTGGCGCTGTTAAACGCAGTAGCTCTACTGCTGCGCCACCGTGCCGCCCTTGGCGTCTGGCAGTTTTAGTGTTAACTATTTTCCAGTGACAGTTAACAAGTTGCCAGATTTATTGAATTCAATTAACAATTTGAGATGGGTTTAAATCTGTGGTTGTTGGTTCAGAACCATTAATCACTGCTACCTCTCATGCATCATTATTTTGGAGTGCTCTTTAGAGTGTGAAGTAACATTATCGATGATATAGCACATTAGATTGGTGGTATAGATAAGGGAAGTTTCACTAATAGCTATCAAATTATAATTGTGTTACACTTGAGTTGAGCATAAATGATTACATGTCCTATTACTCAGCAGTTGGTTCAAAAAATTGTTTGGAAATTATTATTCTTTAAAAATGTCATTGATGCACCAAACTATCATTTTGCTACAGTGCGAATGAAGAGAAAGTCATACAATACATTTATGTTCATTCTCGATAATTCAAAGGAGTTTTCTTTCTCTGGACAAAAAGCTGTAATGGGGCAGAAAAAAAGATCAAGGTAATGGGGGAGAAAAAAAACCACCTGGGATTGTCAGCATCTTTATTTTCCCCATGACATTTAGAAAATATTGTACATGGAGGATACTAAAATGCAGAAAATCTTGTATCCTACTTCCTACCTTACAATAGGGACTTCAGAACTATTTTGCTGACCGCAGTATACTTTGGAGCGTTGTGAAGGTGTTATATAACTTGCTAATAACGGATTATTCAGACTTCAGCAACTATACTTGTCTTTCGACTGACTTGTTTGGAAGAAGTGCTTTGGGGTAGAATGACAGAACTCTGCTCTGAAAGGTGTTATATAATCCACAACTCCCTGTCATAAGACTTTGCCAGTAACATCTTATTCAGACTTCAGCAGCCGCACTTGACTTTCGACTTCCTTGCTTGGAAGAGTTCTTTGGAGTAGAATGACAGAACTCGTCTTCAAAATCATTCCCACGGAACCTCGTATTTCGTTTGGGCAGCTGCTTACAACCCAGCGGTATGAATATTGAATTCTTTAACTTCAGTAATCCTTGCATCCCCTCCCTCCCCCCCCCCCCCATCCTAGTGTTGTACTAGTTTCACTGTCGTCCTGCTGTGTTTCGCTTTATCTGGCATTATCACCTTCCCCCGCAGCCAACAATGGACCATTGTGGGCTCCACCCTTCCATGATCATCGTTGCTTATTGCATATCTTTCATTTGTTCCATGAATCTTCTACATCTCTCGTTTCCCTCTCCTCTGACTCTCAGTCCGAAGATGGGTCTCGACCCAAATTCTCACCTATTCCTTCTCTCCAGAGATACTGCCTGACCTGCTGAGTTACTCCAGCTTTTTGTGTCTATCTTTGGTGTAAATCAGCATCTGCAGTTCCTTCCTGCACACTTCATCTGATCCTTGCCAGTTCAGTGTTTTATTGGACCAGGTGCTGCTGCCTCTTCTGCCTCTTCTTGTCAAGTTTCGCTGTGAGTTTCGCAAGTTTTGATTTGACTAGTGAATGCAGTACGATAAGCTTTAGGTCTTGTGCTTGTGCAAGAGAAAGATATTAAAGATTTATGGGCCCTTTGGTTCCTTGGAGCTATTAATTAAATTGTGATATTTGAGAGATTGTGGAGTTAACATTCACCCTGTCCAATATTAAATAATCAGGATATGGCGATTTAATCTTCTGGTATGCAATAAAGTTCAACATTCATCATCCATCCTTTATTAACAAATTCTGGTCCTTTCACAGATAGGAGTTTGTGCCTTGTATCTACTTTAATTATGCACTGGCTGAAATAATTAGAATTATGAACATCCAAAGGTTACAGATGGCGCCCAACCCAGGCGACTATTTGAGTGCTAACCACAAAAGCAGATCTACAATCACATGTTACAGTCGCTTCACACTCAAATCTCTACCTTTACAGCAACATTTCTTACTTTAACTATGATCTTCTTAAACTCCTCCATCGATGCACTGTAAATAGCTCGATTGTAATCATGCATTGTCTTTCCACTGACTGGATAGCATGCAACAAAAAGCTTTTTACAATACCTCAGTACACGTGACAATAAACTAAACTGGACTTGGAACAAAAACAGAAAAAGCTGGGAAATTCAGCAGGTTGGACAGCATCTGTGGAAGGAAAAACGGTTGCCATTTTGTGTCCAGAATTGAGTTTAGTGATACAGTGCAGAACCAGGACTTTTTGGCCCACCGGTTCTGCGCCGACCAGCGATCCCCGCATATTAACACATTTTTACATTTACCAAGCCAATTAACCTATTAACCTGTATGTCTTTGGAGTACGGGAGGAAACTGAAGATCTCGGAGAAAACCCATGCAGATCACAGGGAGGACCTACAAACTCCATACAGACAACACCCGTAGACGGGATCGAACCCGGGCCTCCGGCGCTGCATTCGTTGTAAGGCAGCAACCCTACCGCTGCACCACCGTGACCGCCCAAATCTTTGACAGAACTGGGAAAGAGACCAAAACAAGTACATTTTCAATGGAGAGAAAGTGGTTCAGGGATGATTAAAACAAAAGAATATCTCTGATAGAGTGAATCCAAATAGGGGTACTTTACGCAAATTGGGTATTCCTTTTGTACTAACCATCCATGTACTTCCTTCTTGGTCTGTATGCATTGATTCAGACTTCTAATTCAGATTTATTTTCTATATGCAATAAGGAACTAGGTGGGCCTGTTCTGTGGTCTATATGCTCATTTAGTGAAAGACGTGGATAGAGTGGATGTGGAGAGGTCATTTTCCATTAGTGGGAGAGTCTAGAACTAGAGGCCTCAGAATTAAAGGACATTCTTTCAGGAAGGAGACGAGGAGAAATTTATTTGGTCAGAGGGTGGTGAATATGTGGATATTCTTTGCTACAGAAGGCTGTGGGGGCCAAGTCTGGATATTTTTAAGGCAGAGATAGATAGATTCTTGATTAGTACCGGTGTCAGAGGTTATGGGGAGAAGGTAAGAGAATGGAGTTAGGAGGGAGAGATAGATCAGCCATGGTTGAATGGCAGAGAAGACTTGATGGGCTGAATGGCCTTATTCTACTATTACTTATGACTTATTTTGAAAGTCACATGAAGCATCTTAAAGGAAAATGACAATAAGCCTAAATTCTGCATGGTTGACATTTTTTGTCAATACTGGGTGTTGTTAAAGAAAAGTAATTAAACAATTTCTACAAATAGACCAATTAAAAAAAATAAAAAAATAATTGCAAACTCAGGGCCTGAGACAGATCTTTTCTTCAGTAGATCCTGGATTTATTAGTAGAAAATACTGGGATACCTGTTCATCCTTGGTGGATTGTCCTAACCATATGTGTAGGAAGGCGGCACGGTAGCGCAGCGGTAGAGTTGCTGCTTTACAGCGAATGCAGCGCCGGAGACACAGGTTCGATCCTGACTACGGGTGCTGCACTGTAAGGAGTTTGTACGTTCTCCCCGTGACCTGCGTGGGTTTTCTCCGAGATCTTCGGTTTCCTCCCACACTCCAAAGACGTACAGGTATGTAGGTTAATTGGCTGGGTAAATGTGAAAAATTGTCCCTAGTGGGTGTAGGATAGTGTTAATGTACGGGGATCACTGGGCGGCACGGACTTGGAGGGCCGAAAAGGCCTGTTTCCGGCTGTAGATATATGATATGATATGATATGATATGAATTGCAAATGCTGGTTTACACCGAAGACAGACACAGAATGCTGGAGTAAGAGTCTGAAGAAGGGTCTCGACCCGAAACGTCACCCATTCCTTCTCTCCTGAGATGCTACCTGACCCGCTGAGCTACTCCAGCATTTTGTGTCTACCTTCGATTTATACCAGCATCTGCAGTTTTTTTCCTACAGTCAAATCATACCGTACATGAGTACAATAGGTAGTGCAAAAAGAAAAATAACCAGATTGCAGAATGTGGTGTCACAGCTACAGAGAAAGTGCAGATAAAAAAAAGTGCAATGCCATAACATGGTAGGTTCAGAGACCAAGATGATGTCCTTAGCTAATGAGAGGTTTAATGACAGTGGAGAGGAAACTACTCCTGAGTCTGGTGGTACGTGCTTTCAAGCCTTTGTACCTTCTGCCCAACGGGAGAGGGGAGAAGAGGAAAGACTGGGGTGTGTGTGTGGGGTCCTTGATTATGTTGCCTGCTTTCCTTGGGATACAGTGAAGTGTAGATGGAATTCAGCACAGTTTTGCGAGTATTCTGCCATGAACAGTCTTTAATGTATGTACAATTAACTGAACATTAATTTTGCTTAGGATGGGACCAAGCGAAATTGACCATTGATTTTATTTTGTGCCCCTCACTTTAAATTTATACTTTGCCATGATGTTCATTCAAAATAAAAAGTCATCTTAAAATTAGTTGATTTTGAGAGATAAATGTTCTCTGCCACGCAAAATGAGCATGACATTTAGATTGCTAACAGGAGTAAATATGAAAATACAATGGGCTGCATGGTGGCGCAGCGGTAGAGTTGCTGCCTCACAGCGCCAGGGACCCAGGTTCGATCCGGACTACGGGCACTGTCTGTACGGAGTTTGTACATTCTCCCCGTGTCCCCGTGAGTTTTCTCCGAGATCTTCAGTTTCTTCCAACACTCCAAAGACGTACAGGTTTGTAGGTTAATTGGCTTCAGTATAAATGTAAATTGTCCCTGGTGTGTGTAGGATAGTGTTAATGTGCAGTGTGTCGGATAGTGTTAACGTCGGCGTGGATTCGGTGAGCCGATGGGCCTGTTTCTGCGCTGTATCTCTAAACTCTAAAAACATCTGCCTTTAAAAAGCTTGATGCCTCAAGAAGACTATTAAACTGTTAACAAGTACATTTTGTACCCGTGAAATAACTGATCATAATACAGTTCAAAAGCATTACATTATTTGATCACAAGGAACTGACTTAAATATTTTCAGAGTTGTCAGATTTGAAATATTAAAACTGTAAATTGCAATTATTGAAACAAATTGTTCCTACAAACCAAATTGCTGTTTCGTTTGGAGATAAATATCAGTTGAAGTATATTGAGAATACAAAGACTAAGAAATGTAAGGATTGTTGGTGTATTTATGACTGTTCAGCCATAGCAAAGTCAATTGGTGCCTGTGATCCCACTTAGCAATCCATTCATTGTTCTAAAATTCTGATACAACATCTGACTTGAGGTGTAAAGTGCAGGAAGAAAGTGCAGATGCTGGTTTACACCGAAGATAGATAGAAAATACTGGAGTAACTCAGCGGGACAGGCAGCATCTCTGGATAGAAGGAATGGGTGACGTTTCGGGTTGAGACCCTTCTTCAGACTGAGAGACCGGGGAGAGGGAGTCCAGAGATATTGAAGGGTAAGGTGTGAAAATGACAAATCAAAGCAAAATTCTCCTGTGTTGGAAATGGTCACAGCCTGGTACCTGTGTGCACAAATGTGATATAAAGTGATAAGTATGGGGAGAAGGCAGGAACGGGGTACTGATTGAGAATGATCAGCCATGATCACATTGAATGGCGGTGCTGGCTCGAAGGGCCGAATGGCCTCCTCCTGCACCTATTGTCTATTGATAAGGTCATAAGTGACAGGGAGCAGAATTAGGCTATTCAGCCCATCAAGTCTACTCCACCATTAAATCATGTCTGATCTATCTCTCCCTCCTAACCCCATTCACCTGCCTTCTTTGCCATAGAAGGCTGTGGAGGCCAAGTCAATAGATATTTTTAAGCCGGAGATAGATTCTTGATTAGTGCGGGTGTCAGGGGTTATGAGGAGAAAGCAGGAGAATGGAGATAGGAGGGAGAGATAGATCAGCCACGATTGAATGGCAGAGTAGGCTTGGAGGGCTGAATGGCCTAATTCTGCTCCTATCACTTATGACCCTAAATATAGTCGATCAGTGATGGACTCAGCTACAAAATGCCTTTCTCAAGCAAGTTGAGATAGATCATTTTAAATTCCAGCATAGCGTAAAGAAATCAAGATTTTTTCCAGCGATAATAACAGGATTAAATTGTGAATATAAGTGATATTTAATTGCTTTATCAATACCCCCTTTTGTATGCAAGGAATTGAGGTTCTGACTAGCATGCAACTGCCACTTGCAGCTTACAATAAAATGAACAGAATGCCAGCCAAGATACTTTACACCCTGCCCCAACCACATGTTTCTGGAACTAGAGAGCAGGAAATGAAATGAGTGAGATTTATGATCTGGCCCCATGCTATGTAAAGAATGCGGAACACACAAAGCAGCTCTATTTACAACTTGCAGAGAAAGACTTTAAGGAGATAATGCAAAGCAGCGATGAGGACTTTGGCCATGAACTTGACAGTCCTAATGAAGTTTATAATTGTGGCACAGTTCACCAACACCTGTCTACCTCGAAGGTATCACAAAATGCTGGAGTAACACAGCAGGTCAGGCAGCATCTTTGGAGAGAAGGAATGTGACGTTTCGGGTCGAGACCCTTCTTTAGTCTGAAGAAGGATCTCGACCCGAAACGTCACACATTGCTTCTCTCCAGAGATGCTGCCTGACCTGCTGAGTTACTCCAGCAGTTTGTGATACCTTCGATTTGTACCAGCATCTGCAGTTAATTTCCTACAACACCAGTCTACCGTTTGCTTGTGAAGCTGAGGTGAAACATTTATTCCTAACTTTGAGCAGCCGTGACGTCTACTTAAATAAAAACAGCAAAATGCAGGAAATAGTCAGGTCAGGCAGCAGCTGTGCAAAGAGCAACAAGATTAATTTTAGTTTTTTTGAATTTTGGAGATACAGCGTGGAAACTGGGCTAACCAGCAATCCCCGCACGCTAGCACTATCCTACATAGATATTAGGGCGGTCACGGTGGCGCAGTGGTAGAGTCGCTGCCTTACAGCGAATGCAGTGCCGGACACCCGGGTTCGATCCTGACTACGGGTGCTGTCTGTACGGAGTTTGTACGTTCTCCCCGTGACTTGCGTGGGTTTTTCTCTGAGATCTTCGGTTTCCTCCCACACTCCAAAGACGTACAGGTTTGTAGGTTAATTGGCTCGGTAAATGTAAAAATTGTCCCTAGTGGGTGTAGGATAGTGTTAATGTGCGGGGATCGCTGGGCGGCGCGGGCCCGGTGGGCCGAAGGGCCTGTTTCCGTGCTGAATTAACTAAACGAAAAAATTAGGGTACAACTTACAATTTTTCCAAAGTTGATTAACCCACAAGCTTGTACGTCTTTGGATTGTGGAAGGAAATCAGAGTATCCAGACTGTCACAGGGAGAATGGACAAACTCTACAAACAGCACACGTAGTCAGGATCGAACCCAGTTCACTGGTCCTGTAAGGAAAAAAATGAGATTGAACTAAACGATTTCCAACAAAAGATGGTGATACCACCTGAGACCATGGTGAAGATGTATTAAATGCAATAGGAATAGGAATCGAAAGATATGAACGGGAAAGGGGGAAGGAGAGAAAGAAAGAAAGAAAGAAACAAACTACTATAGTTGCTATAAATTCAATCATGGCTGACCTATCTACAGATCAGGCAACATCTGCAGAGACAGTCGGGTTAAACGGAATTAACAGCACAGATTGGTGATTATAAGAACTGAACATAGAAAATAGGTGCGGGGGGAGACCATTTGGCCCTTCAAGCCAGCACCGCCATTCATTGTGATCATGGCTGATCATCCACAATCAGTAACCCGTGCCTGCCTTCTCCCCATATCCCTTGATTCCTCTATCCCCTAGAGCTCTATCTAACAGTTCTGACACAAATTGGGAGTATTTGAAAGTATTGAATTTTAAGATTGACTCCTGAAGTCAACAAAATGCCTAGCCAGAAGATACCACACTGGGCCGTTAAGCTTAGAGTGATACAGTGTGGAAACAGGCCCTTCGGCCCAACTTGCCCGCACTGCCCAACATGTCCCATCTACACCACTTCCACCTGACTGTGTTTGGTGCATATCCCTCTAAACCTGCCCTATCTACGATAAGATACAATACAATACGCTAAAACTTTAATCATCCCCAAAGGGAAATTGGTCTGCCAACAGTCACAACGCACATCAAAGTACACGAAAACTTGAAATTAAAATTAAATTAAAAGTGAGAAGAAAAAAAAAGATAAGCGGCTGTTGGTGACTGCCGTGTGCACAGCGCCTTCTTATTGTCTCTTAAACGTTGGGATAGTCCCAGCTGCAACTACCTCCTCCGGCAGCTCGTTCCATACACCCACCACCCTTTGTGTGAAAACGTTACCCTTCAGATTCCTATTAAATCTTTCCTCCTTCATCTTAAACCTATGTCCTCTGGTTCTTGATTCAACTACTCTGGGCAAGAGACTCTGTGCGTCAACCCAATCTATTCCTCTCATGATTTTATACACCTCTATAAGATCACCCCTTATCCTCCTGTGCTCCAAGGAATAGAGCCCCAGCCTGCTCAACCTCTCTCCCTATAGCTCAGATCTTTGAGTCCTGGCAACATCCTCGTAAATCTTCTCTGTACCCAGGGCCGTCTTAACGCATGGGCCTGATGGGCACTTGCCCGGGGCCCCACGAGCATAGGGGCCCCATGCTGATCTGTGTATGTTAAGTGACTTGCAATAAATAAATACTACTTTAAAAATGTAGGTTCAATAAGTGTTTTTTTCGCAACATTTTCCATCCCTAAGTGCTTCTCACAGCGATCTGTTTCGCAACAATTAGCTCCCTAAGTGCTTTGCTTTTCCATCCCTAAGTGCTTCTCACAGCGATCTGTAAGTGCTTTTTGCAACAATGTAGCACCCTAAGTCCATCGCTAAGTGCTTTTCCGTAAGTGCTTTTCGCCGGCACGACAGGGGGGGGCTGGTAGGGAAAGGGGGGTGGGGGAGAGTAACGGCCCCAGTACATTGCTTTGCCCGGGGCCCATAATGCTGTAAAGACGGCCCTGTCTGTACCCTTTCCAAGTTGACACCATCTTTCCTGTATCATGGGTGCCCAGAACTGAACACGATCCTCTAAGTGCGGCCTCACCAAGGTCTTGTACAACCTCCAGCATGACCTCCCAACGTCTATACTCGCTCGACTTTGTTGGGGCAGTCTAAGCTACCAAATGACAACAGGCTCAGAGTAGGACCAGGCAGTGGGAATTCAATGGTCATCATTCTTCAGACTGATGTCGGGGGTGGGACAAAGGAAGGATATAGGTGGAGACAGGAAGATAGAGGGAGATCTGGGAAGGAGGAGGGGAAGGGAGGGACAGAGGAGCTATCTGAAGTTGGAGAAGTCGACGTTCATACCACCGGGCCGCAAACTGCCCAGGCGAAATATGAGGTGCTGCTCCTCCAATTTCCGGCGGGCCTCACTATGGCACTGGAGGAGGCCCATGACAGAGAGGTCAGACTGGGAATGGGAGGGGGAGTTAAAGTGCTGGGCCACCGGGAGATCAGTTGCGTTAATGCGGACCGAGCGCAGGTGTTCAGCGAAGCGATCGCCGAGCCTGCGCTTGGTTTCGCCGATATAGATGAGTTGACATCTAGAGCAGCGGATGCAATAGATGAGGTTGGAGGAGGTGCAGGTGAACCTCTGTCTCACCTGGAAAGAATGTTTGGGTCCTTTGATGGAGTTGAGGGGGGAGGTGAAGGGACAGGTGTTGCATCTCGTGCGGTTGCAGGGGAAAGTGCCCGGGGTTGGGGTGGTTTGGGCACTTTCCCTTGCAACCGCACGAGATGCAACACCTGTCCCTTCACCTCCCCCGCTGCTTAAACCGTTGGGTATTTACAGCAATCCCTTTTATTTCAGACTTCTTGTGGCTAAATATTTGGTGTCGCACTTCTTCTTTCTCTTTCTAATGTCTTCAATCATCTCCTTCAACTTACGTCTTCAGATGGATCAGCTGTGATCAACAAGCCTTCAGTACTCCATCAGCTGAGACTATTACATTCTAAGCAGACACCTCGGTTTGTTCATCACTCCATCAAAGTCAGTCCCTCTCTTTTTTTTAGAGATACAGCGCAGAAACAGGCCCCTTCAGCCCACTGGGTCCGCGCCGCCCAGCGATCCCCGCACACTAACACTATCCTACACCCACTACGGACAATTTTTACATTTACCAAGCCAATTAACCTACGTACCTGTACGTCTTTGGAGTGTGGGAAGAAACCGAAGATCTCGGAGAAAACCCACGCAGGTCACGGGGAGAACGTACAAACTCCGTACAGACGGCGCCCGTAGTCAGGATCGAACCTGAGTCTCCGGCGCTGCATTCACTGTAAGGCAGCAACTCTACCGCTGCGCTACCATGCCGTCCACTCTTCACTCTATCCCTCCTCTATGCAAGATAAATATGTTTGATTTCTGGCTTCTCTTAGTTCCAATGGAAGCTTAATGACCTAAAACATTCAATCAATTTCTCTCTCCACGGATACTGCCTACCTTTTGAGCATCTCCAGCATTTTCCATTTTGATTTCATATTTCCCCCAGAATCTGCAGTTTTTCTTGAACCTTGGAGTGGCTGCCTAAACCTTGTTCCTTGGTAACAGGGTGCCTACACTGTAACACAACTCCTACTTGGACCTTACTGAAGATATCACTATTGGAATAGATAGGGTAAATGCACAGAGTTTTTTTTACCCAGAGTAGGAAAATAGAGAACTAGAGGACATGGGTTTAAGGTGAGAGGCCAAAGATTTAACAGGAACCTGAACAGTAACGTTTTTACACAAAGGGTGGTGGGTGTATGGAACGAGCTGCCGGAGGAGGTAGTTGAGCCAGGTACTGTCACAGCATTTAAAAAACATTTAGACATGCATATGGATAGGATAGGTTTGGAGGGATATGGACCAAATGCAGGCAGGTGGGACTAGCATTGATAGGGACATGTTGGTCAGCATAGGCAAGTTGGGTCGAAGGGCCTGTTTCCACGCTGTATGACTCTGACATTACTCACAAACTCAAGGATGAGATAATGGAAAAGAGAACTTTCCAGTGAGAAGAAAAGTTGTTTTAGCTTTTGCATTAATCTCTCGGGGCGGTAGAAAAAGTTGAGCAGTACATTCTCCAATTTGGTAAAGGGGTGTTGAAAATGTTCAGTGACAACAATAGGTTTTTCTACAGTGGTAGAGAAAGAATGACAGTGAATGGTGGGGAGGAATCCACAGGAGATGCTGACAATAATACAACATAACAAACGTTTGAGGGGGAGGTTTAGGACTGGAATTGGACACAACTCTAGGACACTTGAATTGGTTTCGAAATAAAATGAAGGCTGTTGTGAAGAGATTACTCCATCGTTCTTCCAGCATAAGAATAAACAGCAAAGATACAGAAATATGCCAGTGCTTAAAGGCACATTCTGATTTACATTCTGTTTGAACATGTAATGTTGCATTCTATCCAAGGATTTGTTGTCTAGACGTTCTCTTTAGTGTGTTGAGCTATTTCAATACAAAGAATATCGGAATGAGAGTTGAGATTTCCAATTTGACACGATCATCGATCTTAAGCATTGCAATATTTTTAGCTGGGGGATCGCCGGATTAAATGGATAAAAGTCAGAAAAGGTAACCCATGAAAGATGTTGTTATGATCGAGCCTAGGACCTTAAATAAACAACCTTTTGTTAAGAATGATGTTGGGAATTCTTGTACTTTAAAAGACGAGGAATTTTATAAAGTGATGGTAGAGGATTTATTAAAATAGGTCCAAATAGGGTTTTTCCATGTGCAATCTTTAGAGGGCACCAAGTTCATGAGGACTCATAATTGAACATACCAAGGATAAGCATTACTGTAACTTGGTGGTGTTACTCCATTAATTGCAACCCTCTGTTGTTATTTTTCTGTGACATTAGGTTATCCGGTAGGTACCTCTGAGAGCTTGAGACCAGTATATAATTACCTGGAAATTATCTTAAAAGTGCTTGTCAAATGTCACAGTTGTTAAGAGTTGACAAAACCACTGCACATTCTGCGGTTTGAACATAAAGAGAGGTCTTGGTCATAGAGTGATACAGTGTGGAAACAGGCCCTTCAGCCCAACTTGCCCAAACTGGCCAACATGTCCTAGCTACACTAGTCCCACCTGCACACGTTTGGTCCATATCCCTCCAAACCTGTCCTATCCATGTACCTGTCTATCTGTTTCTTAAATGTTGGGATAGTCCCAGCCTCAACTACCTCCTCTGGCAGCTTGTTCCATACCATCACCACCCTTTGTGTGAAAAAGTTACCCCTCAGGTTCTGATTCAATGTTTTCCTCTTCACCTTGAACCTATGTCCTCTGGTCCTCGATTCACCTACTCTGGGCAAGAGACTCTGTGCATCTACCCGCTCTATTCCTCTTATGATCTTATACACCGCTATAAGATCACACCTCATCCTCCTGTGCTCCAAGGAATAGAGTCTCAGCCAAATCAACCTCTCCCTATAGCTCAGACCCTCTGGTCCTGGCATCATCCTCGTAAATGTTCACTGTATCCTTTCCAGCTTGACAACATCTATCCTATAAGATGGTGCCCCGAACTGAACCCAATAGTCAAAATGCGGCCTCACCAACGTCTTATACCAACTGGATGCCCATTGCATTGGATACTTGCTGTTAACTAATGGACTGCATTACTGGTTCAGCTCTCAATGTTCTTGGGATATTAGCACAAGTTGAACCATTTTTGTCACAAATGACCTTATTAGAAAATTTCATGTGAAAACGTTACTCCTTGAAAAAAAAAAATCACATTTTAACCTGGTCACGAACTCTCCAATTAGTGAAGTTTATCCACGTTGGTACAAGTTTGAACAAAATCTTCAGACCATGCAGGATACGGGCATAATGTAAGCAAATTGAGATTTGCGCAGTCAGATACCACAGAGGGTATGGAGTAGGTGGCCACAAGGGCACATTTCTGTGCTGTGTGATTCATTGTTTAAATATCTCAGGTGTGGCTTTTTGATGGAAAGTTCAGTTTTGCAGACCAATGGGAACCTCTTCAAAGGTATGCAAGCATAAGTAGGCAGACACAAAGTGCTGGAGTAACTCAGCAGGTCGGGCAGCATCTCTGGAGAAAATAAATAGGTCACGTTTCGGGTCGTGACCCTTCTTCAGACTGAGAGTCGGGGGAGAGGGAAATTAGAGATAGGAAGAGGTTCAGAACAAATCTGGTGACCAAGGAAAGATGGTGCCCACAATGGTCCATTGTTGGCTGCGAAAGTTTGTTAGCAGATTGTGGTAAAAATGCTGTTATGCTGGAAACCAGCACAATGATTGTACATCTGCCACATGCAACATGCTCTCTCGCTGCCCCCCCCCCCCCCCCCCCGTGATTCCTCCTGCCCTCCAACTCTACGACCACCTTGTGACCCAGACTCGCTACCACAGCCGCGTCTCTTTTCTCAAGACTTGCCTGCGCCTCCATCTTCTACCTGGTGGTTTCCAACTCCGGTCCCAGACCTCCCAATTCGTGCCAACCCGGACTACAGGCTCCAGTCTATCTGCCGCTTTTCCCAACAATTCTCCTTCCATGCCCTGCGTTGTAACTCAGAGATGCTGCCTGACCTGCTGAGTTACTCCAGCATTTTTGTGGTGCATCTGCCACATGTTACACTGGCACGGTTGTACAATACCTGTTCTGTTCAATATTAATATTCTTGCTATTGAGGGCGTGCAGCGTAGGTTTACTAGGTTAATTCCCGGAATGGCGGGATTGTCATATGTTGAAAGACTGGAGTGACTAGGCTTGTATACTCTGAAATTTAGAAGGATGAGAGGGGATCTTATCGAAACGTATAAGATTATTAAGGGGTTGGACATGTTAGAGGCAGGAAACATGTTCCCAATGTTGGGGGAGTCCAGAACAAGGAACCACAGTTTAAGAATAAGGGGTAGAATAAGAGGTAGGCCATTTAGAACTGAGATGAGGAAAACTTTTTCAGTCAGAGTTGTGAATCTGTGGAATTCTCTGCCTCAGAAGGCAGTGGAGGCCAATTCTCTGAATGCATTCAAGAGAGAGCTAGATAGAGCTCTTAAGGATAGCGGAGTCAAGGGGTATGGGGAGAAGGCAGGAACAGGGTACTGATTGAGAATGATCAGCCATGATCACATTGAATGGCGGTGCTGGCTTGAAGGGCCGAATGGCCTCCTCCTGTTCCTATTGTCTATTGTTTAATAAGAGTCAGGCAATCATTAATACTGAGCTTGTGGAAACATGCTTTTATATTTGCTGATTTCAGAGTCCAGGGCCTTTCCCCACACGTTTTAGGAAATACTACTAATGGGTAGTCAGAAAATAAAACTGCTGTAACTCATTATCTACACAACAATGTCCAAGCCAAAGGCCAGCTTGAAGCTCGGAGCAGCGGGAGAGTCAGAGCGAGGCCCTGGTGGCGAGGAAGGGTCTCGACCCTAAACATCACCCATTCCTTTTCTTCAGAGATATGCTGCCTGTCCCGCTGAGTTACTCCAGCATTTTGTGTCCGTCTGCAATGTTCAGGGCGATCTTGCTGCAAATGAGGCAACACCAATGAAATCCTGTACGTTGATAACGCAAGGGAGGATTGTACAAGTTCCACTCTGTAACCAGGTACAAGGAACCGCAGATGTTGGTTTATATAGAGAGGCACAAAGTGCTGGAGTAACTCAGCAGGTCAGGCAGCATTCAAAAGAAGACACCAAGTCTTCAAGGGGGCGTAGCAGTAGAGTTGCTGCCTTACGGGACCAGAGACCCGAGTTCGTTCCTGACCGTGTGTGCTGTCTGTATGGAGTTTGCACGTTCTCCCCGTGACCTGCGTGGGTTTTCTCCGAGATCTTCGGTTTCATCCCACGCTCCAAAGTGTGGGAGGATCTCTGGTTGGTGCGGACTCGGTCTGCCGAAGGGCCTGTTTCCATGCTATATCTCTAAATTTAAAAAAAAACAACTGCCTGACCCACTGAGTTACTCCAGCACTTTGTCCCACCCCCCCCTCATTCTTTTAGCACATGCAATTGAACTTTGGAGAGCTGTGGCAATTAGTGGGAACGTAGATCAAATTAGAATTCAGATTTATTATGGATCTATTCCATTTTGATCAGACCACTGCTGCACATCAATGATGAAAGCAATGAGGCCAAAAATGCCTGCAAATTGGTGCTGAATTGAATGAATCTAGAGTCAGAAAGCATGTACATAATGTTCAAAGTGCTTTTCTTGACCTTGAAGGACAACTACTGGATTAAGAAAAATTGTGTGAGCGATCTCTCTGAGCACATTAGCGGAGTGCTCGACAAGCATTTTCTGCCCAACAAACATATTGCTTTTGTCAGCAATGTGCAATCTGACATTCAGGGGAATGCAGTCAAATATTTCTGCAGTATAAATGTGGAATACAGAGCCCCGTTTATTCTGGATTGTATTTTGGACATTACATTTATGAGGGTTTTATTAATGCTGCCAAATCACTGTAAACATCAGAATAAAAACACAGTCATGGCAGTCCACACCCACTGCCCGTGTCGAGATGCAACTACAGCACTATTGTCAGGTGGACATTTTTAAAAAAAACTCCAAATGCTAACAATATGAGATAAAACGAGGAAGTGCTGGAACCATTCAGCAGGTCAAGCAGCATCCCTGGAGAAGAGGTAGTATAAGAAAATAACTGCAGATGCTGGTACAAATCAAAGGTATGTATTCACAAAATGCTGGAGTAACTCAGCAGGTCAGGCAGCATCTCAGGAGAGAAGGAAGAAACAGTTAAGATTTCAGGTCAATGTTGCCTATTCATCCCCTCCACCGATGCTGCCTGACCTGCTGAGTTCCTCCAGCGCTTTGTGCTTTACCCAAGATTCCAGCACATGCAGGTCCTCGTGTCTCCATTTCTGCTCGCAATTTATTGTCGGGATATTGGGATGACTGCCCTTGCTAATTAACCCGCTCGTGAACTCTCCGTTTGGTCACGTTTACCCACATCAGTGTGCAGGTTTGAACAAAATCTTCGTGCCAGTCAGGATACCCGCATGGTACAGTCAAATGTGATTTTGTGGACAGGAGTCACAGAAGGCATGCACAAGGCGGGCCAGAATGGCCAGTTTCTGTGCTGTATGGTTCTGTGATTCATTGCTTAAATATCTTGAGTGTGGCCGTCAGGTGGCTTCAGCATCTCCCGGTACCGACTTCATTCATAGTGATGGCATCTGATCTCTTACCTCAGTGTAAGTTTCCAGTCCTTAACTCCATGCCCCTTAATAGCTAAAACTACTGCTCTGTCATGGAGGATTATATATTCATACGAGAAGCCACCCTGGACTTCAATTTGAAAAAAAACCTGACCATTTCAACAAGGCCGCAGTGAAATCCCAATTGCATTGGTGTACCAGGGCCACACATATCCCCACTGTGGTTCATGAAGTTCAACCTTCTAATAAGTTGTTGGCACACGGTGGCGCAGCGGAAGAGTTGCTGCCTTACAGCGCTTGCAGCACCGGAGGCCCGGGTTCAATCCTGACTACGGGCGCCGTCTGTACGGAGTTTGTACGTTCTCCCCGTGACCGCATGGGTTTCCTCCCACACTCCAAAGACGTACAGGTTTGTAGGTTAATTGGCTTGGTGTATGTGTAAATTGTCCCCAATGTGTGTAGTAGGATAGTGTTAATGTGCGGGGATCGCTGGTCGGTGTGGACTCGGTGGGCCGAAGGGCCTGTTTCCGCGCTGTTATTATCTCCAAATACACAGGACAAGATGTTAGAAAAACTAAACTAAAAAATATGGGGCTGAGAACTGGACGGTGAGGATCTGAGCAGAATCGTGGCACAGAAAGACGAGCAAGGACTTGAGCAGTTTGAGATTGGGATAGGACAGGAGCAAATCAATATCATCGGCAACAAAACTGGTGCAGGGTTACATTACATTAGATAATGGACTGTGGACAGCGGAAATGGTTTTGTAAAAATCGAATGATTGAAGAGGTTTTTTTTTGCGCAGTAAAATATGTTCCGAAGTATTTTTTAGTAGATTGTCATTCCAGTGTTTGGTAATGGCTTAAGCAAGCCAGCAAGATTCCAGACCTGACCCTGGATGAGCTGGGCGATGCTGCTGATGCAACAACACTCTCACTCCACATCTCTGGCACAGGAAGTGGAAACATCAAGCACAGCCAATATTCTTGAAAGCACTGCAGCTCTCTTGGCTGAGATGCATGTGTACGGTCCAGGTAATGACAACCACAGCCAAAGTTGACCTTCTCTGTCTACGTTGATTGAATAGGCAGGTTGGCCCAAAAGCAGTAGCGGCTTCAAAAAGCCTATGACTGTACCAGAGTGCACAGATATAAATTTTGAGGCTGTTTAACTCATACCTTGCATCCATAAGGGAAAGTTAATGTAAGCGTATTTTGGAGTCAAAATGAAAATTTCAGTCATCTTGCCTTCTAATAATTGCAGTGACAGTGAAAGCATTGGCATCTATCTGACATCATAGACAGTTTCTCCCATATGTCCTCTTCACAATAAACAGGGTATATATAATCCAGCTCCCCCCTTTCCCATCACTCTAAATCATCAGCAAAGCAATAGATGGCATTGTCACGGTGCTATGGGCCTGCACTTGCTCATAATAAATTGCTTGCCAATGCCCAATTTGACTCCAAACCTCACAGTCCTGATCCTTAGATGGATTGAATGACGGTAGTTACAATGCTTCTTTATTTGTCGCATGTACCTCGGTACAGTGACATTCATTTTTGTATATAGGCTCAGTACGTATCACAGTACATAAGCACTTGGATACAGAGTAGATAAGATGAGTTAAATTGCCAAGCTGAGGTGAGAATGGGTACCTTTGATATTAAGGCAGAAGTTTTTTTGGGTTTTTTTTTGGTTTTTTTTTACAATAGGCCATTCAGCCCTTCGAGCCAGCACCGCCATTCAATGCGATCATGGCTGATCACTCTCAATCAATACCCCGTTCCTGCCTTCTCCCCATACCCCCTCACTCCGCTATCCTTAAGAGCTCTATCCAGCTCTCTCTTGAAAGCATCCAACGAACTGGCCTCCACTGCCTTCTGAGGCAGAGAATTCCACACCTTCACCACCCTCTGACTGAAAAAGTTCTTCCTCATCTCCGTTCTAAATGGCCTACCCCTTATTCTTAAACTGTGGCCCCTTGTTCTGGACTCCCCCAACATTGGGAACATGTTATCTGCCTCTAAGTTGACCAAGTGTGTCATCAGGAAGGCCTGTAAAATTATCCACGGACAATTGACAAGTAACATTCATACTTCAAACGTGCCAGCCAATGACTACCTGCAAGAAGCAAGACACTAACCAGCAATCCTTGATATTCAGTAGTACTACTATCTTTTAATTGTCCACTGGTAACATCCTGGTGGTTACCATTGACCAGTACCTCACATGCGGCAGCCACATAAACACCACCACCACCACAAGCACGGGTCAGGGAGAGTTGCCCCACTGCCTGGCAAACCCAAGCCTTCCCACTGTACTCAAATCACAAGTCAGGATTGTGATGAAATATTCCCTGGTGCCTGTTTCTTTTGGAGTTCCAACAAGACCAAGATAGCTCAACACCACCCAAGATAGAGCATCTCCATTGCTTTGTACCTGGTCCACCAAACTAAATATTCATTCCCTTCAAGGATAAGACACAAAGTGTTGGAGTCATTCAGCGGGTCAGGCAGCATCACTGGAGAGAAAGGATGGGTGGCGTTTCGGGTTGAGACCCTTCCTCAGACTCCTCCAGGTTCCATTTCTGATCCGTGCATGTGTCCCAACAAAATGTAACAGGTGTGCGTTTTAAGGTGTGCATAAGACAATAACCTTGTTCATGTTCCTCATAAGCTGCTTCGCATTTTGTTTCATCCAACTCAAGCCCGGTTAGCTTCTGCTTAAATATCTCAGCTACTTCCTATCCATCAGTGCACAGTGGCTGTGGTGTGGACCATCTACAAATTCCACAGTGTTTACTCTCCTTGCCTACTGTGGCAGCACCTCCCAAACCTCTCAGCTCCACGAGCAAAATGTACAAAGGCACTTGTTACATGAACAATACCATCTAAGCTTCCTACAATTCATGCATATACTGGCTTAAAAATATATGACTCTCATTCATTATCGCTGGATCTACATCTTGGAACTCCTTTTAATAAAACTGGTGACTCGGTATATTGTCTCCGTGTACTACTGCTATTCACTTGTACTGTATCTAAGATGCTTATCTAAGGCTAGCGGAATCAAGGGATATGGGGAGAAGGCAGGCACAGGTTACTGATTGTGGATGATGATCACAATGAATGGCGGTGCTGGCTGGAAGGGCCAAATGGCCTCAAACTGCACCTATTTCTGTTCCTATGTATCTAAGTGCCAATGCACAGTGATACTTGCACTGAACCATATACAAAAATGAATTTCACTACATCAGTACCTCAGTAGATGTGACACATAAGGTGCCACTGTAAACATTGTAGGAGTGCAGTTGGTTGAGAGAATTGCTCCTCAAATACAGTTGGAGAGGGCAAAAAATGATGGCCGTTCCACAATGCCCAGAGACAGAAAAACAACTAACAAGAAACCATGGTAAGGCATGTCAACTATTTGGATGGGATCAGTAACTGTTTTACACATACAGTTGATTCGAGATATAACTTTAAAAAAATAAAGGGGCGCAGCATATTGAGAGATTCAATAAACTCTTGAGGTGTGGGGGTGTAAATTCAAGATGTTCATACTCTGAATGGTTTTCTAATGAGTCTTATAAATCAGGTTGATCTATGCTTCATCTCCGAGATTCAATAACTATTGAGGCTCGGAGGAGATGCCTACTTGATGGATGTCAAAACTCTTCAGGTTTATTCCGTACTTTGACAAATTGGAAAAAGACAAAAACATGGGGATGGGCAGCTGAGATATTTAAAGAGGTTGAATAAACATGATGGAGAAGGGAAAGGTTATATTGCTTGAGGCAGATAAAAGTGGAATGAGGGTATGAGGAGCACGAATAAAGCATGGCAGTTTATGCAATGCCAAAACGAGCAGAGTTTTAACGTGAGGGATAAACTTGAGGGTTTTTTTCATGTATGCAAGCAAAGAATTTCAATAGATAATAGGTGCAGGAGGAGGCCATTCGGCCCTTCGAGCCAGCACCGCCATTCAATGTGATCATGGCTGATCATTCTCAATCAGTATCCCGTTCCTGCCTTCTCCCCCACACCCCCTGACTCCGTTATCCTTAAGAGCTCTACCTAGCTCACTCTTGAATGCATTCAGAGAATTGGCCTCCACTGCCTTCTGAGGCAGAGAATTCCACAGATTTACAACTCTCTGACTGAAAAAGCTTTTCCTCATCTCAGTTCTAAATGGCCTACCCCTTATTCTTAAACTGTGGCCCCTTGTTCTGGACTCCCCCAACATTGGAAACATGTTTCCTGCCTCTAACGTGTCCAACCCCTTAATAATCTTATACGTTTCGATAAGATCCCCTCTCATCCTTCTAACTTTCACAATTTCACTGTGCCTAGTCACATGTGCCAATAAAGTATTCCAGTCCATTCACCAAGTACACTTCTCATCCGAGCCTCAGGATATTGAATCTCTCTGAGATGAAGCTTAGATCAACCTGAATTATATGGCTCAATAGAGAACCGTCGAGAGTATTTACAGCTTGAACAACTGAGCACAGTAAATCCTTCACTCCGTCTACAGAAAGAACGTGGGCTTATTTACACACAACCCAGAAGGTTTGTCTAGCGAGGCAAAGAAAAGATGGGGATTAAAGGAAGAGGTTTCTTTCAGTTTTAATTTGATCCAAATAAATTTCCGACCCCCTTCAAATGAGAAAATTGCTCTGCTCCTATTCTTCACTGGTCTGTCGTTTCATTTCTGACAAGTATGAACCGGATAAAAAATTATTCTTCCACGTGAAGTAGTTAAAACGGATTGAACTAGTCTCTCAGTTGTATCTGTGACAACAACCTCGGACTCTCAAACCAAGGTTTCCAGCCTAAGCCTCGTGTTCTTCATTTTGTTCACCTTCACCTTCTCGCACACAATTTGGCTCACTCTTTGGATGAGTGGAAATCTCGCTCGCTCCCATCAGTTCGCATCGTATCCGCGCCAACTGGTCACGGATCTCATGCAATTCATTCAGCCTCGTCTTGTGGTATTTTTCGACTTCCTTCCTCCGCTCTTGGGATCGACGGACCATTGTTTCGTGAAGCTCAACGAAGAAATCTGCAAACCAAGAGCACAAACACAGTAAATATTGCCTCGATGTGTCGGAAGGAAGTGCAGGTGATGGTTTAAGCCGGAGATACCCAGAGACAAAAAGCTGGAGTAACTCAGCAGGACAGGCAGCATCCCTGGAGAGAAGGAATGGGCGACGTTTCGGGTTCGAGACCCTTCTTCTGCCTAAACGTTGTTATACTTATTGACAAACAATCGTAGTAGCCGCTTCGTTTAATATAATTTTAATTTTAGAAAGAATACAGCCAAAGAAAGCTTCTCTCATTCAAGTAGTTATGGCACAGAAGCTGTCCATGTCTTTTACAGACCAGTTACAAATGCTTTTAAGTACGTCCTTCTTTAGGGATACAGTGTGGAAACAGGCCCTTTGGCCCACCGTGCCCGCGCTGACGAGCGATCACCCTGTGCATTAGCACCATCCTACACACTAGGATCACAGCGACCACCCGTAGATTAGCAGTGTCCTTCCTACACATACTAGGGACAATTTACAATTTACAGAGGCCAGGTAACCAACAAACCTGCACACCTTTGGAGTGTGGGAGGAAACAGGAGCACCCGGAAAAACCCATGCGGTCAGAGAGAATACACAAACACCGTGCAGATGGACAGCACCCGTAGTCAGGGTCGAACCCGGGTCTCTGGTGCTGTAAGGCAGCAACTCTACCGCTGCACCACTGGGCTTCTTTCTAGCTCTTGATCCATAGCCCGGATAGGTTGTGGCACTTCAAGTGTTCATATCCAGCCATATAAATATGTTGGGAGTTTCTGCTCCCACCAGGCACTGACTTTTCTAACCGCTCACTTTTTGAGTTTAGAGATACAGCGCGGAGACAGGCCCTTCGGCCCACCGAATCCGCGCCGACCAGCGATCCCCGCATATTAACACTATCCGACACACACCAGGGGCAATTTACATTCATACCAAGCCGATTAACCTACAATCCTGTACGTTTTTGGAGTGTGGGAGGAAACTGAAGATCTCGGAGAAAACCCACGCAGGTCACGGGGAGAACGTACAAACTCCATACAGACTGCACCCGTAGTCGGGATCAAACCGGTGTCTCTGGCACTGAAAGCGCTGTAAGGCAGCAACTCCATTGCTGTGCCACTCTTTCTCTCTTACAGATGCTGCCTGGCCTGCAGGGCATTTCTAACACTTCTTTTTATTTATTTATATATATATATATTTTTTTTTAATTTATTATTTTTTCCGGTCAATACAATACAACAGATTGACCATACAGTCGTGAAAGTTAGATAGTGCAAAAAACATTGTATCAAAAAATAAAACAATATAATCACACATATTTTTCTGACCAAAAAAAATAAAGGTGTAGGCAGAAGCCAAAGCTTATTATGGCTTATTATGACTATTCCAGTTAAAAAGCCAACCCTTAATACTTAACAAAATATTATTTAAAAAAACACACAACATCATAGGTCAGAAGCAGATAAACAAAACATAGAAAGAAACACAAGTATAGTCAAGAACCATCATTTCTCAGTGCTGATCACATATTTTGTATCTTTCAAATATACTATTTTTGAACATTTTCTTGAATTTACACATATTACTGCACTCTTTTAATTCATTGTTGCAACTATTCCATAAATTGACCCCTTTAACAGTCACACATCTATTTTTCACATTTGTTCTTACCCTCATTTTGTCAAATATATAATTACCCCCGAGTGGATGGATACCTGCTCTCCCTCACGGAAAACAAACCTTGGATTCAGAGTGGAAGTGTTCTTTCTTTTGCTCTAAACATTATTTGTAGAGTTTTTAAATCTACTAGGTCCATAAATTTTAAGGCATATGATTTCATAAATAATGGGTTGGTTGGGTCATTATAAGGAGTTTGTACGTTCTCCCCGGGACCTACGTGGGTTTTCTCCGAGATCTTCGGTTTCCTCCCACACTCCAAAGACGTACAGGTATGTAGGTTAATTGGCTGGGTAAATGTAAAAATTGTCCCTAGTAGGTGTAGGATAGTGTTAAATCTACGGGGATCGCTGGGCGGCACGGACTTGGAGGGCCGAAAAGGCCTGTTTCCGGCTGTATATATATGATATGATATGATATGATTATGACCAGCCTTATTGACAATTCTTATAGCTCTTTTTTGGCAATATAAAGATTGAATTAGTGCTAGTTTTGTAGGTGTTTCCCCATACTTCTACACAGTTTGTAATATATGGAATAATGAGCGAGCAATATAACATAAATAGGATATCAGATTTCAGCATCTGCTGTATTTTATAACATCCGCAATGCTCTAAAGATACCAAGCTGTAGCACATGATGTATTTTTGGCTCAATGTTGGAAATACAGTTCATCTAATGATAAACTCTCCGTAAAAGCCACGTGATGGCAAAAATCTAGGCATTTCTTACAGAATCAGCTTACATTTCCAACTTGCCAGGGTGAACACACCTCTTTCTATTTGTGGTCTCATCAAAGGCCACAGTCACTGCATCTTTTTTTTTTTTAATTAAATTTTTTTTTTTTTTTACACAAATTTACACATGACACCAACAAACAGTACAGGACCATACAGGACATATATACCCCCTCCCCATCCCCAAGGCTCAACCCCCCCCCCCCCCCCAAAACAAAACAAACAAAAAACAAGTCTTTGTGTTCAAATGTTACATGTTAGCAACAGTAGCGTACAAATATAAATAAATGATTATGACTGTGTAGACAATATTTTCAGTTAAAGGAAACATCTTTAATAAAATCTATAAAAGGGTTCCAGGTCAGAACAAAGTTTCCGCGGGCCTTGCACCGTTTATACCTGATCGTTTCCAGGGGTAAAATGGAGAGCACCTCCTTTAACCACTGCAAAAAGGATGGAGCTTTTGTTGACTTCCAGTTAAAAAGAATAAGCCTGCACTGCATCTTTAATCATGTTACTTACTGCTTTCTCACGAATTGCATTAATGAGCTGGAATGGGCATCAGTGACCCCCATTATATTAAATTATATTAATATTATTCAGAAGTCTGTTCAGCCCTGCTTCTTGGTTTTAGAATTTATTCCTCATGTCGGTATTAATCCTAAATCTGTGCTCCTGCTCAATTGCTTTAATCCCGTTATTACCCTTTGTCTCAATCATCCAAACCTATTCTTAAAATAATCTCTGGCTCAATCCGTAATTCAATCCTCCATCCAAAAACCTTTCTCCTTCTCTCAATCCCCAAATTCTTGGTGAATCTTGCCCATCCACTGAAAGCGAGCTCTTTCTGGCTAAATTAAACATGTTGGTTAAATCGCTGCTTAATATATTAATGAAAACCGCTCCATTAAACCAGATGTGAATTTATCTGAGCAATATTGTCTGCCACAGAAGTGATACTTAAACATGGCAGTCGGTCTCGGATTTAAATGGAAAACACAACTTCCACAAACTTTTTTCCATATTTTTAATCAAGTAAATGTGTTCTATAAATATTCAAGTTGCATTTGATTGCCTGGTGATGAACTGGGCTGCAGCACTCTCCCTGCTGCTCTGTGTAAGGTAATGTGGTTATGTGCATTTCACTCCTTGATCTGCTGTATTTTCAATCTTGGTAATTGGATGCAGCCAAGCAGAGGACAGTGCGATGGAGGGGACAATCAGAGGGTGGGTTTTTTCATGATTAGTACAAGGTAAAACAAATAGAGGCGGAAGGAACATCTTGACATTCTGAAATGGCTCCATTAAGCCGTTGACAAAACGTCGGGTAGGGAAAACAAAGCTGTAGAGATTAAAAGGTAAACACAAAGCGCTGGAGGAACTCAGTGTGTAAGGCAGCATCTGTGAAGGGATGGACGGATGACGTTTTGGGTCAGGATAAAAAAAGACACAAAGTGCTGGAGTAATGCAGCGGGTCAGGAAGCATCCTTGAAGAACATGGATAGGTGACGTTTCGGGTCAGGACCCTTCCACAGGCTCAGTCTGAGGAAGGGTCCTGACGCAGGGCCATTTTTACAGCATTATGGACCCCCGGGCAAAGCAGTGTACTGGGGCCCCTACCGTTACTCTCCCCCACCCCCCTTTCCCTACCAGCCCCCCCCCCTGTCGTGCCGGCGAAAAGCACTTACCGAAAATCACTTAGCGATGGACTTAGGGTGCTACATTGTTGCGAAAAGCACTTACAGATCGCTGTGAGAAGCACTTAGTGACCGAAAATGTTGCGAAAAAAGCACTTATTGAACCTACATTTTTAAAGTAGTATTTATTTATTGCAAGTCACTTAACATACACAGATCAGCATGGGGCCCCTATGCTCATGGGGCCCCGGGCAAGTGCCCATCAGGCCCATGCGTTAAGACGGCCCTGTCCTGACGTGAAACTTCCCTGTTCTCCAGGGATTGAGTCTGTGGAGGGTCCTGACCCGAAACGTCACCTGTCCATGTTCTCCAGAGATGCTGCCTAACCCGCTGAGTTACTCCCAGCGACTTTGTGTGGGTTTTTTGTTGTAAATTAGCATCTGCAGTTCCTTGTTTTTACATTTTGGGATGCGAATAACTCTTTCAGACTGTGGAGTTTAGTAGGTAGGAACTACAAATCGGCAAGTTTAATTGCGTGTTAATGTGCTCAGGAACTATAAAGCTATGAAAGCTGCTGTGTGCTTGGCTCACAAGCTGGAGTGGAAAAGTCCAAAGTTGAAGTGCTGGTATCTTCCAGAGAGGAAAGGAAAAGATTGAAAGTGGAACAAAGATTGAAAGTGGATTGAAAGCACCTGATGGCGTCAGGTGCCGCCTGGTGGCAGATTGCAGTGAATGCTAGTCTAGGAGTTGAGAGAAAACCAAGATAGATTAGAAATGAAGATAAAGACTAACCCAACCTAAAATACATCAGAAATTAAGGGGAGAATTAACCCAATATCTTAAAAATAAGTAAGATATTTAACTCTCAAATAAATCAATGTCATTCTATGAATAAAGACCAAATAAAAAATTCAAAATGTCCCTGTCTGTATTGTTAATCATGGTCACAGATGGAATCACAATAGGTAATGATAAATGTACCAGTTTATTGAATCTATTTATTGGACCAAATTTGGATTTTAATGATATTAGCAAAATGAATAGCAATTCTATTTGGAAACCACTCTCAGTACTGAGTCAAATCGACAATAAAATGCAAAGAATGTCAAATATCCAGGTGATGAAATGCATCAAGGTTACGTTTATTGTCATATGTATGAGTGAAGCGCAGTCACATTGCAAGCACATAGACTCAAACACACAGAAAATACATTACACAGAAAATTCTGAAAGACGCAGCATGCAAACAAAAACAAGACATTAGTGGAAAAACATAATTAGAAAAAAAAAGTCCATCGTAGTGCGAGAGATGGGTCATGGTGTTCCATTATCAAAGCAGGGTTAGGGTTACAGTTTGTTCAAGACCTGATAATAGACAATAGACAATAGACAATAGGTGCAGGAGTAGGCCATTCAGCCCTTCGAGCCAGCACCGCCATTCAATGCGATCATGGCTGATCACTCTCAATCAGTACCCCGTTCCTGCCTTCTCCCCATACCCCCTCACTCCGCTATCCTTAAGAGCTCTATCCAGCTCTCTCTTGAAAGCATCCAACGAACTGGCCTCCACTGCCTTCTGAGGCAGAGAATTCCACACCTTCACCACTCTCTGACTGAAAAAGTTCTTCCTCATCTCCGTTCTAAATGGCCTACCTCTTATTCTTAAAGTGTGGCCCCTTGTTCTGGACTCCCCCAACATTGGGAACATGTTTCCTGCTTCTAATGTGTCCAATCCCCTAATTATCTTATATGTTTCAATAAGATCCCCACTCATCCTTCTAAATTCCAGTGTTGAAGTTGTGGGGAAGTAGCTGTTAGTTTAGTTTAGTTCAGTTTAGTTTAGTTTAGTTTAGAGATACAGCGTGGAAACAGGCCCCTCGGCCCGAGTCCACACCGATCAGCGATCCCCGCATCTTAACACTCTTGTACTCACACTAGGGATAATTTACATTTATACCTGATACCATTTATATCTGAACCTGTTGGTGTTGGACTCCAGGCTTCTGTACCTCTTGCCTGATGGCAGCAGCGAGATAGAGGACATGGTGTGGATGGTGGGGATTCTTGATGGTTGATGCTGCCTTCTTGAGGTAGCGCCTCATGTAGATGCTTTTGATGGTAGGGAGGCCTGTGCCCATGATGGACCGGGCTGAGTCCAGCACTCTCTGCAGCCTCTTGCCTTCCTGTGCATTGGTGAACTGCTGTACCGGGCCATGATGCAACCAGTCAGGTTACTTTCTACAATACATGTGTAGAAGTTTGTAACAGTTTTCAGAGATATACTGAATCTCTTTAAACTTGTAAAAAAGTAGTGGGTCTAGAGCATCGGAGATGTTAACACCCAGCAATTGGAAGCTGCCAACTCTCTCCACCACAGACCCACCAATAAAGACTGGTGTGTGGTCTTCCAACTTTTCCCCTTTCCGAAGTCAACAATCAGTGCTGCCATCAGCAAATTCATAGATAGCATTGGAGCTGTGCTTAGCCGCACAGTCATGGGTGTGAAGGGATTAAAGCAGGGGGTTAAGCATGCAGCCCTGAGGTGCAAAAAAAGACACAAAGTGCTGGAGTAACTCTTTGGGTCAAGCAACATCCTTGGAGAACATGGATAGTTGACATTTCAGGTCATAATACTTCTTCAGACTGAAGAAGCGTCCTGACCCGAAACCTCACCTATCCATGTTATCCAGGGATGTTGCTTGACCCGATGAGTTACTCCAGCACTATTTGTATTTTTTAGTAAACAGCAGCTGCAGTTCCTGGTATCTACATCTAGCCTGTGTTGATTGTCGATGGAGAGGAGGTGTTACCGATCGGCACTGGCTAAGGTCAGCCAATGAGGCAGTCAAGGAATCAGTTGCAAAGGCAAGTGCAGAAGCCCAGATCTGGGAGCTGGGAGCTGGGTGATGCGCTCGGAGGGGCCAGCACTGTTAAACCCCAAGCTGTTGCCACTGTACAGCAGCCTGACATCTGCTTTCCAGATGCTCCAGAGCACAGAGGTGAGCCAGCGAGATAGCATCTGCTGTTGTCCAGATGTGACGATTGACAAATTGAAGTGGATTCAGGCCACTCCCGAAACACAGCTGACTCGGCCAGCAACCAACCTCTCGAAGAAATTCATTACGATGAATGTTGTACAATTATTTGCAACTCATATAGGAGGCTGTCTGTTGTGATTTGGTTGACTGAATAGAGTTTCTCTAGCTGTAATAACATAGAATGATTTCTATAGATGTTAGTGAGTAGTGTATAAAGAGATCAACTTTTGATCACTGTTGATTACTGATTTTGATCACTGTTGGTTAGAAAGATTTTTGGAAAGATTTTTAGAAAAGTAACCAACCCTAGGTATTTTCATGGCCACTTGGCTTCCCTCAACGATAGGAACTGCTGGCTTTTAAAGGTTTGAATATTTCTGTTTTCAAAGATATTATCCAGGACAATGAGCTTCAAAGATTTTCTTTCTTTATACTTGATAAGTTATCACCTGTGGATGGTATCACAAAATGTTGGAGTAAATCAGCAGGTCACGCAGCATCACTGGAGAGAAGGAACCATCTTATGTTCCTGACACCATCTTGTGGATGGTGTCAGGAACACAACTCATTATTCCATGACCATCTGTGACATGAGCCTTTATTGTGAATGAGGAGCACATCACACATGCCCATTTGGGATCCAATGTAAGATAATTTCCTGCACAAGAGACTCAGTGTTAAAAAATTGTCTTTGCAAAGAAACTAATGAATACAATAAAAATAATTTCATAGCACCACAGGTTATGTTACTCGACTAGCAATCCAGAGTCTTGGACCGACAATCTGAAGACACCAGTTCATATCCCACCAGAGTGCTGGCAAATTTATCTTCAGCTTATTAAGCAGTTCTATTCTCAGGGCCTTTCAACAGCAGGTGAAGTGAGAAATTGAGGTAGTTCTGATTGAGGAGACAGGAAGGCAATTCTTTAAGAAGCAAAATTAAGAGATTCCCCCTGTAATTTTAGACCAACATTATGTGGAACAGTACAGTACGGTGGCACCCTACATCGCCAAAGGCCTGGGTTCGATCCTGACTAAGGGTGCTGTCCGTACGGAGTTTGCACATTCTCCCTGTGACCCCGGTTTTCTCCGGGTGCTCCAGTCTCCTCCCACACTCCAAAGACATACAGGTTTGAGGTCTAATTGGCTTCGGTAAAATTGTTAATTGTCCCTAGTGTGTGTAGGATAGTGTTAGTGTATGGAGTGATCACTGGTTGGTGCAGACTTGGTGGGCCAAAGGGCCTGTTTCCGCACTGTATCTCTAAACACAGGAACGGGCCTTGTGGCCCACAATATTTGTGCCGCACAACCTGTTAGAATATCCTTTTCTACACGACACTGGGAATGCTTTATAAGTTGGAATGAATCACAGGGCAACCCATGAACCAAGCAGTAAACAGTCTGTACCTTTCACTTTTCCTGATGAATAGGAGATGTCAAGTAGTGGATCCATCTTTTTAGACTCAGGGTCGTACAGTTCATCGGAATCCTCCTCATTTTCGGAACCATCTAAATCCTGATTGTCCCCACCTTCATTTGGATCCTTCCTTCTTTGGACAAAGATGCCATCGAGCTGCTGCAGGGCAGGGAGAGCCTGTATCACCTGCTCCCTGTAAAATATAGGCAATCACTGATGAAGGCTCGATCATCAGCACCCATATGCAGTGGTAAATGTCATCTGGCATCGTGGATAGAGCATGTTCACCAGCATGTTCCTTTATCACACAGGGGGGGAGGTGCGGGTAGGAAAGTGACAGGATTGTTGTATTGATCTCACTTCAAACAGGGACAGATTTTTTTTAAATCTGTGGGAAAATGGGAAGGGTGCTCTGCCAAATGAGTGTTGTTAAAATTAAACTCTTTATAACAAGTCTGAAGCAATCCAGACTGTGGTAAGACCTGAAAAACATTCAGGCACGGGGGTGTGTCTGGCTGGGTATGCAGTAGGTCACATTTACGCCACGCGGATACCAGGCTATGACCATTTCTAACACAGGAGAGTTTAACCACATCCTGTAAACGTGCAATGGGTTTACTATCACCAAATCTCCATCATCAATATCTTAGGAGTCATTATCGACCACAAATTTAAAGAAACCATCCATATAAGTGCCAGGGTATCCAGTGCTTCACCTCCGGATTTCTTTCTACCATCTTCAAGATGTATGGCATGGAATACTTCGCAGTGGCGCAGAGGTAGAGTTGCTGCCTTACAGCGCCAGAGACTTAGGTTCAATCCCGACTACGGATGCTTGTCTGTACGGAGTTTGTACGTTCACCCTGTGACCTGCGTGGGTTTCCCCCAGGAGCTCTGGTTTCCTCCCACACTCCAAAGACGTACTGGTTTGTATGTTAATTGACGTGGTAAAATTGTACATTGTCCCTAGTTTGTGTAGGATAGTGTTAATGTTGGTTGGTTGGCGCGGACTCGGTGGGCTGAGCGGCCTGTTTCCGTGCTGTATCTAATTTATAAACTAAACTAAACTAATTGCCCTGAAGAAAAGCTCCAAAAACATCCAGGAAGCTCAACACCATTCAGGATGAAGCAACCCCCTCCACAGGCATCCTATCCAATACCTTTAACACTTACACCCTTGCGTTGCTTGCGTTGCGTCCCATCTAAACCAAATCACTGTGGTTACTTGCTCTGACTTACGGTCAGAGAGCCATACTACAGGGAAACAGATACTTCTGCCCGACTCATCCATGCCGACCAAGATTCTCCATCTAAACTAGTTACATTTTCCAGCATTTGGTCCATATCCCTCCAACCTTTCCAGTCTATGTACCTGCCCAAGTATCTTTGAAATGGTTTTATATTACCTACCTCCCCTGGAAGCTCATTCCATCCACCCACCACTCTCTGAGTGATTCGCAGCAGTTCAAGTAGGTGGTGCAGCTGGTAGAGCCACTGCCTCACAGCACCACAGACCTAGTTTCAATCAGGTGCTGTCTGTGTGGAGTTTGCACGTTCACCACTGCCTGGGTTTGTCCCTACATCCCAATTGACAAATAGTACTGATATGCAGGTCAGCGGCAGAATGGTGGCGGGGAAGGGGTATTGAAGAAATCGTAAGGATTTTTTTTTAAATGGGATTAATGTAGAATTAGTGTAAATGGATGGCTGATGTTGGCGCAAATGTGAAGGCCCAAAGGATCTCTTCCTGTGGAATATCTCTATGACTGAGGTAATGTATCACCCACCAATTCCAGGCAATAAATGCTGTCCTTATCAGTAATGCTGACAAGCTATTAAAACAATTAAAAAATTCCCTTCCTTCTAATTCAGACAGTCAACAAAATATGCAATCATCTTGCAACCTCCATTTTCTTTCCCTTGGTCTGCAGAGTAGGCATCAACTATTCCCTGTTAGTCAACTTTTCATATTCCTTGCTGCCCCCTCAAAGTCTGGCATGCAGGCTCTTGCGACAATGCACCAGAGCGCTCACCTGTATTCTTCCTGTTTTGTGCAGCCATTGCCCGACAAATTCAGAATTATGAGGCTCTCTGGAAATTCGCCTTAGTATAAAGACAAAAATAAATGTCAATAATTAGGGGGTTTGAAAGCTTTGTCCGAACATTTACTGCAGATGACAATGCAAATAATTCATCCTATTTTCCCCAGTGACTTCACTTCCGATCTCACAGGCATGAGTCATGGTCACATACTTTTCTCAATTCATCCTTTGGAAATTCTAAAGTCATCATTTCTTAATTTTACTGCATTGACTGTCACTAGATAATTACAATGCAATTATATACTTGGCCAATGAAGTGAGCAATTTTTTTAAAGCTTTTCAGAATGATATTGAGATTAGATAGTTAGTTTGAACTGGGTTTTTTTTTGTGCACAGTATAAAGATGATACAACTCGGTGAAAGTGAATACATGGTCTATAATGGAGTTGGTTTAGATGCCTGCACTGAGATTCATCAGCTCTGGGAATAAACCTCT